>NC_088648.1:8625214-8750214 GCF_964019385.1 Sycon ciliatum | reverse complement strand
CAGCTGAAAGTGCTTGAAGCTGTTTTTAACAGTCTGCATAAGCCTGATCTTTGTACACGGAAGAAACATGTTGTTGTGCTAAGATTGTTTTCGTAAGTATCTGTGTGCACTTGTTTGTCTCACTTCACGGTTATCACATTACTTTTCTGTTATCTCAACCCCCTTGCACTCTGTTCTCTTATCACATCAATTATCTCCTCCCCGTTCCCTTCTATCTTTAGAACTGTATTTTGCTCTCGGCCTACACTAGAGATTTTTTTATGAAAAGTAAAAAGGACCGAGGAACTACAAGTTACACTATAATGTCCACTAACACCACCAGTTACCAAACAATCAGCTCATGCGATAACATTGCACGTTAATTAATTATAAATTAATCCTTGGCTCTCCATCGGAGTTCACTAGAGAAAGTACATGAGTGTATACATGATTGCCTCCACTGTAGACCTCTTGTTGTCATGAACAGAGATGAACTGCGTGAATGGAGCAGGTAGATCCCAGGTGGTGCAGTGAACACAAGAGAAGTTTATTCCTGACCAACACAATTTAAACAGCTAAGAGTAGAGCCCACACGCTCTCTTCCATTAACACTGCAATAGTTCAACTCATTTCACAATAATTATTACGTTTCGGCAAATTGCCAACAAAATTTAATAATGAAAATGCTAGGTCACTTACGGTCGCAACTTGGTAGACGATTCCACACACCGTGTGCAGTAGTACTGCGAGTGCATTGAATTGAAGAATTACTCGTTGCGCTGTAGCCGTCATTACAGGTAAAGTTTGCCTCCGCTCCAATAGGAGTACCGGTCGTGTGAATCTCTCCATTTCTCAATGTATTTGAGCAATATGAAGCGATTACTTCCAAGTGTTGGAAAATGAATGACACCCATCAGCACACCGAGAAAGTGGTGCAAATGAAGGCAAAAAAGGCACAGAGAAAAAGAGCAGCTCAATCACAGAGCGCTATTCAAGTTCGTATTTCCGTCTCCTTTCACTGATTTTCCACACAACACAGAAAGTTCACAGTGCACCTCATTTCTCTGTTCAAATGGTGCTCGATACCTACGTGCAAAGCTGTGTGCAGCCTACCCCGCATACTCTCCAATAATTGAAATATTTTCACAGGATGTCGACGGCTCAGTTCTGGACCATCAACATGCAAAGGCCCATGACAGATCTGAAAATGTCCAGGTTGGGGCAGAGGACTGTACATGAGAAGTCCGGAGAAGAACATCCCGACTCTTTTCAAACACGAAGTAAACAAACTCTGTCACTTACAATCGCAAGAAGGTGGATTATTCCACCTGCCGTACGTTTGGCTGTATGCGCTGCATGTCACTGGGTTTGTATTCGATGGAAGATATCCGAGGTCACAGGTAACAGTTGCCACATCATTAATGCTGTTTCCCAACATGATTACATTTCCATTGCTTGTATTGTAATTACTTGGGCAATAATCAGTGATAGCTATCAAGTTTTGGTAAATGGTTGAAACCCATCGGGACACACACCGGAAAAGATGCGTGAAAGCGAGAAAGCCAAGACACAGAGACAGAAGCATCCCAATCAGACTTCATATCTATCTGGGTACACCAAGTTTTAGAGGCAGCAACGACATCATAAGGTGGCGTTGCTAACGATACTATTGCCCACAGTTAATCCATTTTGGGGGAGAGAATGTGGGCATATTAAAGGAATGAAAGGAGATGCTATTTTGTTCTCCATGGCAAAATGTGGGCACACGTTATGCAGTCAAGTCCACCACCTAAACCAGATTTTAAACGGTTAGACACACACGGCCTAGTAAAAAACTGACAAGGAGTGCTGAGACATTCCACGGCATGAAAGTCAGCTTGAGCATTGCTCGATAGCGCTAACCAATGGCCTTCCAGCTTGGAATGTTCATGGATAATAGTGTTAATAGGTTTAGTTGGTGGACTCGACAGCATAACCTGTGCCCCCATCATTAGCATTTCCTTTTCTTTTCTTTCTCTTTTCACCGGTTATTGAGGGATGTTGCTAGTTCCGGTTAAGGTGTAGTCCATGGTGACTCCTCTAGGACTGGTTAACCAGCTTGATTGGTTTGTGTTGTTTACAGGCATGCAACTGCATCTCGTTTGGGCGTCTGCGACGTCATGCCTTTCCTCCTCCGCTGCAGGAGTTTTATTGGCACGAGCTTCATCATCCTTTGGTCTATCGTCGTCGCTGTCATCCTTCACATCTGTGCGAGGCAATGTGCCGGGTGAGTGGCAGTGTGTCGGGTGAGTGGCAGCGTGTCGGGTGAGTGGCAGTGTGCCGGGTGAGTGGCAGTGTGTCGGGTGAGTGGCAGTGTGTCGGGTGAGTGGCAGTGTGTCGGGTGAGTGGCAGTGTGCCGGGTGAGTGGGAGTGTGTCGGGTGAGTGACAGTGTGTCGGGTGAGTGGCAGTGTGTCGGGTGAGTGGGAGTGTGTCGGGTGAGTTGCAGTGTGTCGGGTGAGTGGCAGTGTGCCGGATGAGTGGCAGTGTGCCGGGTGAGTGGCAGTGTGACGGGTGAGTGGCAGTGTGCCAGGTGAGTGGCAGCGTGTCGGGTGAGTGGCAGCGTGTCGGGTGAGTGGGAGTGTGTCGGGTGAGTGGCAGTGTGCCGGGTAAGTGGCAGTGTGTCGGGTGAGTGGCAGTGTGTCGGGTGAGTGGCAGTGTGCCGGGTGAGTGGCAGTGTGCCGGGTGAGTGGCAGTGTGTCGGGTGAGTGGCAGTGTGTCGGGTGAGTGGCAGTGTGCCGGGTGAGTGGCAATGTGTCGGGTGAGTGGCAGTGTGTCGGGTGAGTGGGAGTGTGTCAGGTGAGTGGCAGTGTGTCGGGTGAGTGGCAGTGTGACGGGTGAGTGGCAGTGTGTCGGGTGAGTGGCTTTGTGTCGGGTGAGTGGCAGTGTTGCGGGCGAGTGGCAATGTGCCGGGTGAGTGGCTGTGCATTCTAGCACCAGCTGAGAGTGTATTGCCCGCGCACTTGTGGCCCGCGCTCTTGTCGGTTTGCGCTCACAGTGCTGGCCAAAGACATCCAACCTCATGAATAAAGTAGCGCCGTGTTCGAGTGCACAGACCTGCAGTGTGTGTAGTGCTAGGGCTGGAGTGCACAGACCTGCAGTGTGTGTAGTGCTAGGGTTGGAGTGCACAGACCTGCAGTGTGTAGTGCTAGGGCTGGAGTGCACAGACCAGTGTGTGTAGTGCTAGGGTTGGAGTGCACAGACCAGTGTGTGTAGTGCTAGGGCTGGAGTGCACAGACCAGTGTGTGTAGTGCTAGGGCTGGAGTGCACAGACCAGTGTGTGTAGTGCTAGGGCTGGAGTGCACAGACCAGTGTGTGTAGTGCTAGGGCTGGAGTGCACAGACCAGTGTGTGTAGTGCTAGGGCTGGAGTGCACAGACCTGCAGTGTGTGTAGTGCTAGGGCTGTGTAGTGCACACACCTGCAGTGTGTGTAGTGCTAGGGTTGGAGTGCGCAGACCAGTATATGTAGTGCTAGGGCTGGAGTGCACAGACCTGCAGTATGTATAGTGCTAGGGCTACGTAGTGCCCGGCAACAGTATTTTATTGATGAGGTTGGATTTCTTTGGCCAGCACTATAGTACCGACACCACATGTAGTTGCAGGTCGGTACTCAACACTGCGCCGGTGCTGGTCTACGCGGATGGTATTGCTTGGTCGTCCAGTGTTCGTTACTGCTGGGTTCACTGACTTCATGCATATCCACACTCAGCGAGCTGGCAGAAGTCACAGGGGCCACGAGTACGGTTCTTTCAGTTGGCAAATTCCAGGTGCGAGTGTGCCGAAAGCTATACGTAGCCTGTGTTGACATGTTTATAGTCAGTTTCAAAGAAATTAGCAATCCTGGCGATCGCCCGGGGAGTTTGCCGTCTTACCGTATGAGCGCTTGAGCGCTGCCTGGAAAAACTCACTGTGAACTCGAAGAAATATTCCGTGCGAAAGCATGAAAAATGACAACTCACTGACGTCGGTATTCGTACATGTTCGTCTGGTTTACAACAAACGAGTTCTTCCTCGTATCGATATAGAGTCAGAGAGGACATGTCGAAAGTGTGGTAAATTTTGAAGAGCGGGATGCATCCCAATTCGTATTGTGACCAAATAGATTCTTTGAGCTGCCGCGGATGCAATTTACTTTCATGATGTGACGAAAACGGCATCGACACAGGCTCATTCCCAAGGCCTTGATGTGGCAAAGCTATCCGTGTGACTTCGACGACATTTTGAGAAAAGCAGATGCCTGTGAAAGCTGATAGAAGACGGCGTTGACTCCTAAATTCAAATAAATTGGTGATCTTCAAATACTAAAATAATTCTCAAACAGAAATCGATCGATCGGTGTACCGGTGTATTCAACAACACGTAGCTACAGCACAATGACTTCCGTGTTCAGTCACACAGTTTCAGTGTTGTTTGTGTTCACAACTTCACATGGCGTGAGCCAGTCAAGCGTCAGTCAGTTCGACAGGAAACGCGAGCTCCAACAACAAGTCGTTTGGCGCAGCCACCCTTCTTGATTTTGTCTTGTACCAGCGTGCGCGTGATCACCAAAACAATGAAAAACGAAGAAAAAATGTTTGACTTGAAGATTTGTTGGGATTTGAACTCACAACTTCATGGTCAGCACACAGCATTCATAACCACAAGGCCAAAAAGGAAAGGATAAATCGTGGGTTTTGATAACAAATCAAGCCATTTTATGTACTTTGTTGTCAAATTTCCCTTATCTTCATACTTTCTAGGACCCAAACTTGATTGCTAATCTTTTTGAAACAGACTGTAGGGGTCGCAAGCATCAGAATATGAGGCTGGGCATATTCGTGGCGAATCAGTGAGCGAACGCTATGTGTTCACTTTTAAACGGGAGAAGAGAGTGGGCCATTTGATGTCGTGTTTTATTCTCATGGTGGCCTGTGGCCAATAAGAGATATTAAAGCGAGATTTACCTCACATAGATGGCTTGGAAATAGACAGCTATCCAAACACACCAGCAACACAGCACCAAGCACACCAGACTGCCAAATTAAAATCAGCATCTCACTTGAATAAGGATTTTTGACATGTTAGTCATCATTTGAGCCTGTACTTCAAGACCATCTGATCAAACGCCAAATGTCCCAATCCTTTAAACAAGCCTAGTTAACAGGTGTGAGTTTTACCACCACATGAATCAACATAGTAAACAAGTAGTCTAATACTCACCATCGCACCGCACCAGATTATCCCACTTGCCGTTGGTAGCATTGTGCTCACTGCATGTCATTGGCGTGTGTTTCTGTGGCAGGTATCCATAGTTACAGGTAACCCATGCATAGCGGTAAACGGTGGCCTGGTAGATGGTTACTTTTCCATGGTTTACCGTAATCGTACTTGGGCAATAATCCAGGATCGCTATCAAGTTTTGTGACATCCGTCAAGACAACGAAAAAGAAGCATGAAAGCAAGAAAAACAAGACACACTGGCATAAGCACCACAATCAGGCTACTTCATCCTATCTACTGGGTGTTTCGTGTATTTTGACCTATAAGTTAAAGGCAATAAAATGACATTCACCACAACACCGAGAAAGACGCATGAAGGCTCACGAAGAAATACACACTGAGATAAACAGTGCAATAAGATTACAACAATCAAGTGCATACCACTGGCTCCATTCACTAATCTATTTCACACCAAACCAAGTAGGCAAAGTGGGTGGGTCCAGGACCATGAATGGAAAACGAGAGGTACCTGGTCCCAGTCCTTCCTGGTAGCGGTTTTTGCAGCTGTGCTGCTACCCACAGTCAACTGGGAACTTGTGTGGCCAGATGCAAGGGGTACACGGATGTGGCTAATGGGGATTTCGGCACTTGTGCACATGGCTGTGAGACTTATTCTGTCACCCCCACGGTTAGTCGCTGCATCTGTCAATAGGATTTCTCAGGTGTATGTGGCCACAGTGTGTTCCCTCGGGGGCTAGGAGACAATTTACCGTATTTGCCAGAGTATAGCGAGCACCTGGGTATAATGCACACCCCTATTTTTAAATGTAGAAAGGAAAAGGACATTATAGATACGAGTTAAGAGTAAAGATCCATCACTGTAACCAGATACTATATACAGTCAGAAAGTGCAACAACTAGGCACAAAACTTTTCCTTTCTACATTTATTATTGGCTCAACATCCGAGTTTTAAATTGCACCCCTATTTTTGACACACGTTTTAGCAATTCAAGGTGTATCCAGACTATACTGCGCTGCCTGGATTTGAGAGCATTGTCGATCATGGAGACTGTACTATTGCGACCATTTTACATTTAAACTTTGTATAAAGGCCATGCGACCACTGGAGTCTCGTACCCACCATGCATTAGCAGTGTAGCTGGCAGTAGACACTAGACATGCACAGTCATTTTTTGGTTTGCTCCGGGTCAGAGGTGGCCAACTTCGCAATAGTTGGATGCATTGCACTACTTTTCAAAGTACATGCACTTTCCATTTCGGAGCTTAGCGCGTGCTTCGGATTTGAGGCCTGAAATAGTACACCTAATGTGCTTACTATACTCCCGAAAATACGGTACTACACACAGTAAGCAACTTTGACTGCTCGAAACTATTCAACACCTTGGTGTAAAAGTTCTAGGGGTGAATTTGGCACTGAGATCCCGAGTTCGAGTCCTCTGATTTTCTCCGATCGAATATTCGAGTATTCGAGTATTTTTCATCTCCTAAAAATTGCACACCAATGGCTTTAAAATAACATGATACAAACCTGATTGAACCGAGTAGCAGTCATTTTTCTCGGGTATATTGGTTGGTGGGTCATTTGGGCTCTACTCGTAAACAAATGTTCACCACACAGTCTGCACATCACCATCTGCCGACTGCTGCCCTGAAACTGCAGATTTCTGTAGTAAATGCATGTACCATGTATGAACGAGTACTCTGATTTATTGCGAGTACGATTATTTTTGAAAAAACCGAGCGAGTACTTGAGTACTCGGTATAATTGTTTCACCCCTAAAAAGTTCACACTACAACTGCAATAGTTGTCACCTTCTTATTGTTATCGCCTTTGATATTGTCACGCAGGTAGTATGCTCACACCTTGCCAATGCCGGTTCTTTTCCTGTTTCACCTTCTGCTTGGTTCTATAGTTGCGTTCATCCTTTATAACCGTCATTCGACGTGTACGTCATGGTGCATGTGATTTCAACCAGCCTCTTGCAGTAAAATTCAAAAACTGCGCTCAGGACTTCCGTCAGTTTTGCATCAACGGTTGTGCCAAATATTCTGTAAATTCTGGGATGCTGGCGTGGTTAAGCGGTACTGTCCCAGGAACTCTTCCAAGGTGAGGCAATGTTGGCTTGATGGAGTTTTGTTCGTAGCTTGTTCGTGTACGCTACGGCGTGGCTCGTTTGTAGACCCATAATAGACACTGTGATTTTTCGCGCATTTTTGAGGGGTATGCCAGTTTGAAGGTTCCCTTCAGAAACCTTTTTCAAGGGCTTTGCACAGTCGATCTACGCCCTAGAGGGAACCTACCTGCAAATGGTGAGCCAAATCGGAGAGATCTACTTGCACCCATACTTTGGTATTCTGATACATGCTCTCCAAAGTTAACACAAAGTAAACAAAATCTGTCACTCACGGCTGCATTGTACTGACTCCCACTTGCCGTGCGTACGATTGTGTTTGAGGCATGCTACTTTGTCCTTAGGGTCTGCAAGAAAACCTGTTTTACACGTGATGGTTGCCACATCCACAATGCTGCTTCCCATCTTAGTTACATTTCCATTGTATATTTGGATCGTACTTGGGCAATAATTAGGTTGAGCTATCAAGTATTGGTAAAAGATTGACATCGAACATGACACCGGCCCGGAAGAGATACACAAAGAAACAAGACATGGAGACATAAGTGGCCAGACTGGACTACTCTGATCATGGCAGCTTGATGATGCTATTGTCCGTGCTGGTATTTATGCCGGGAGAAATATTGGTGGATGTTGTGGTGCGATGCATGGGGTGTTGATTTGATGGTGTTTGTTGCGCAACGGGTCTAGAATGAAAGACTTTTTATGGCTTATTTATGTTGTTCTTTAGTTTTATTTTGTAGTGGTCTAGTCTTGACTTTGTTGCATTGTTTTGGTTGCATGTGCAGTCTTCTGTACATGTATACACCATGGAACGCTTACGTCATTGTCGCGCATACAACATTATTTTGCGCGCATGCTCATATATGCTGCCGCAATGTTTGTCCTTTTCTTCAGTTATAAGTTTTGCCTCGTCATGTCTGGTCTTCTTGTCTGTTCGTCTCCGTCTTGTCAAGAAATTATGTAGAACTTTTAGTTCAGTTGCGCTGTTGTGTGTGGCGAGTCGGATGGGCGGGAGGCTGGGCCCCTGACGCCTGGAGAAGATGTGCTGGTGCACGAAAGTGTTAAAAAAGTGCTGTGTGCAAAGCTGTGGAGGAGTTTGGGAGCTGTGTAGGTTTCAGGACTACCGTACTCGCGCGATTAGTGCCCCCAGGGCACCATTTGTTAAATGTCCATCACAGACTGGGGATTGTTCAGGAGAGGGCATTATTCATGAGAGGGCATTATTCATGAGAGGCCACTATTTGTTCAATGTCCATCACAGACTGGGGATGATTCAGGAGAGGGCATTATTCATGAGAGGGCACTATTTTTTCAATGCTGGTACATTTACGTCATCCACCATAAAAACCAAAGAGGGCAAAGAATAACGAAAGTCTGTAAATTGTACTGTAAACTATCACGACTCAAAAGAAACGGCAACAAGAACTGCGATTTTGATCCTGAAAACACCAATACAGTGAGAATTATGAGATGGACAAGGACACAAGCAAGAGAACACCAAACCTGCATATGCGCTTGGTTACAAGCCGGGGGGGGGGGGGGGGGCACTATTCAAGAGAGGGCTTTATTTTTTCACTGGCTCTTAGAGACTGGGGCACTACTCGAGATAGGGCACTATTCAAGAGAGGCCTCTAATTGCACGAGTACGGTAGCAGTGTAATGTTTTAGTGCGGAGTGTGAGTGTGTTTATGTGTGTGAGTGTGTGTGTGTGTGTGTGTGTGTGTGTGTGTGTGTGTGTGTGTGTGTGTGTGTGTGTGTGTGTGTGTGTGTGTGTGTGTGTGTGTGTGTGTGTGTGTGTGTGTGTGTGTGTGTGTGTGTGTGTGTGTGTGTGTGTGTGTGTGTGTGTGTGTGTGTGTGTGTGTGTGTGTGTGTGTGTGTGTGTGTGTGTGTGTGTGTGTGTGTGTGTGTGTGTGTGTGTGTGTGTGTGTGTGTGTGTGTGTGTGTGTGTGTGTGTGTGTGTGTGTGTGTGTGTGTGTGTGTGTGTGTGTGTGTGTGTGTGTGTGTGTGTGTGTGTGTGTGTGTGTGTGTGTGTGTGTGTGTGTGTGTGTGTGTGTGTGTGTGTGTGTGTGTGTGTGTGTGTGTGTGTGTGTGTGTGTGTGTGTGTGTGTGTGTGTGTGTGTGTGTGTGTGTGTGTGTGTGTGTGTGTGTGTGTGTGTGTGTGTGTGTGTGTGTGTGTGTGTGTGTGTGTGTGTGTGTGTGTGTGTGTGTGTGTACATATGTAGATGGGTGTATGCAGGGTTCTTCAGAGGGGAGTTACAGCGGCATGGGGGGGGGGGGGGGGGGAGGGGTGCAGGAACTGACTTGTGAGAGAGGAATAGTGCGGCTGTATGGGGGTCAGTTCTTCATGATACAGCTAATGCTTGACTTGTGATAAATCAGACATGCATGTTCACATGTAACATACATGATCACTTGACATGGACATGTGACATGCATGTTCCAAACGGTGACTTTTCACCAGCTTGTTCCCTTACTTGGACACAATTCGTGACCAGCAAACAATTTAATGTCTGCTTGCGTTGTGGCTTTGCGCTTCCCAAAAAAGCACCTGATGTCTTTCTGCCGCAAGTCTATGGTCCTACTAGGGGAAATCCCTCAAATACTCCAGCTTCCGGGATTATCCGGAACTAAACTGCCAAAATGAATGACTGATTGTACGTGTATTGTGACCGTCAAAGGAAAGCGCTCGCCTCCTTGGTATTTTTGTCAAGTGAGGAGGAAGGACATCAACACTCTCCGTCTTTTGCGCGATCGATCACGCGACACCGCGACACCACGACCGCGTACAACACGTGCATGCATGTCGGCGTTGTTGCGGTACGTGGTATAGCTATAAGCAGGTGCACTGCATGCATGTAACCGTGCGGAGCGTAGATATCACGGTATCGGTACTCTATGCCCATGCACGTGCAGTGCGGGATGAGAATCTGGAGGCTGAGGGGGGGGGGGGGGGGCGGGGCGGGGGATTCGTTTGCACCCTTTGAACCCCCGCCCTTGTGTGCATGTGTTTGTGTGTGCGTATGTGTTATTACTTTTGTTCCAAAATTGATCCCGATGGACGTTTATCTAGTTAAGGGCATAGCGGGTTTAAGTAGTTGTATGGATTCGCTTGTTTACAAAAATAGTCTGGGAAAAACTCGTTGAACGACCCCATATTGTATGGCGGCATTCAAGCAGCCGTGTGTTCTGTATGCAAAGGCTGAATATCTGCCTGCAAGTTGCCAGGTTGAGGCAGAGGACTGGACAAAGGGCGGTCCGGATACGAATGCCCCAATTTTGTTTTTACACACAGTAAAACAAATTCTTTCACTCACGTTTGCACTCCAGCAGATTTTCCCACTGGCCATGCGTAGCATTGCGCACAGCGCATGTCATTGGCGAGTCTTTCTGTGGATGGTATCCATACTCGCAGGTCACCCATGCAAGACGGGCAATGGATTCATAGAACACGGATACATGGCCATTGCTTACTGTAATCGTACCTGGGCAATAATCCACGATAGCTATCAAGTATTGAGACATCCATCAACACACCGGAAAAGATGCATGAAAGCAAGCAAAACAAGACAAAGACGCATCAGCATCTCAATCAGGCCACTTAAGTCTGTCTACCGGGTTTGGTGTATTTTGAGCTATAAAGAATTGACAGTAAACTGACATTCACCACAACACCGAGAAAGACGCATGAAGGCACACAAAGAAATACACACTGAGATAAACAGTGCAATCCGACTACACTAAACAAGTGCATACCACTGGCTCCATTCACTAATTTCTTTCACACTACACCAAGCAAGCAGGTACACTGGGTTGGTCTAAGACTAAGATTGCGAAAAGAGAAGTACCTGGTTCAAGCCCTGCCCGTGAGCGGTTTTCCCAGCCGTGCTGCTACTACCCACAGTCAACTGGGAACTTGTGACCAGATACAAGGGGAACACGGATGTGGCTAATGGGGATTTCGGCACTTGAGCCAGTGGCTGTGAGACTTATCCCCTCATCCTCACAGTTTGGCACTGATGCATGGTATGTTTGGGTTGCCTTTTACTTGAAACTTACTTGGAGCTAACTTGGACCTGTTACAGATGTTACTGTGTGCAGTGAACTTCACATGCTCTCCAGTGATTGGTATGGGTTCACAGGCTTTTGTGGGCAGCATCATGGAGCATGGCTTTGCAATGGACTAGTACCTGTCTTCGAGTTGCCCAGGTGAGGGAGGGAATTGGGTACAGGGGGTCCAGGTAGAAGTACACCTAATGTACTAAACACAGGGCAGACACATTCTGTAACTCACGTTTGCACTCTAGCTTATCCCACCTGCCGTCCGTAGCATTGTGTCCAAAGCATGTCGCTTGGTTATTACTGGGTGCTTGATAACCTGATTTGCAGGTAACAGTTGCAACACTGCCAACGCTGCCTCCCAACACCGTTACCTTGCCATTGCTTACTGAGATGGTAGTTGAGCAATAATCAGATACGACTATCAAGTATTGGTACAAGATTGCATCCACCAAGACACCGAGAAAGTTATTGGAAGCAAGAACAAGAAGACAGAGACAGAAGTACCACGGGTGAACTACTCAAATAATGTCTATCGGGTGTTTGTGTACTTTGAGCTACAAGTTAAATGGACATTCACCACAACACCGACTCGGAGAAAGACGCATGAAGACACACAAAATAATGCACAAGGAGGATAAACAGTCCAATAAGATCTTTATGAAGAAATGTGAAACTGACCAAGTGCATATCACTGGCTAAACTGACCAAGTGCATATCACTGGCTAAACTGACCAAGTGCATATCACTGGCTAAACTGACCAAGTGCATATCACTGGCTAAACTGACCAAGTGCATATCACTGGCTAAACTGACCAAGTGCATATCACTGGCTAAACTGACCAAGTGCATATCACTGGCTAAACTGACCAAGTGCATATCACTGGCTAAACTGACCAATTGCATATCACTGGCTAAACTGACCAAGTGCATATCACTGGCTAAACTGACCAAGTACATATCACTGGCTAAACTGACCAAGTACATATCACTGGCTAAACTGACCAAGTGCATATCACTGGCTAAAATCACAAATTTCTTTCGAACCACACAGATAGTACAGAGTAGGTAACTTTCACTGCTCACACAATGCTCAATAGGTAACTTTCACTGCTCACACAATGCTCAATAGGTACACGTAACTTTCACTGCTCACATAATGCTCAATAGGTAACTTTCACTGCTCACGCATTGCTCAATACCCCTGGATAGAGTTGTGTGGGGGAAACCTCTCCAATTATTTGAATATTATCACCGGTTCTTGAGGGCAGTATCGTGGATAATCACAAAGCAAAGTTATAATAGCTGCCTGCAAGTTGTAAAGTTGATGGATAGGCCTGGATATGGAAGGTCGCGAGCAGAGTACCTCACGACTAACAAAAACCTGTGTTATCGTCAAATGTAACCCGCCGTTGATTGCTTTCCCTATGCTTCTTTTCACCTTGTGCCTCATCGTGATGACACTTCTTGGGCATGGAGACAAGATGGGCCAAGACGAATCGTCCATTGATTCTCACAGCGATTGCACCTGTGACAATCTGCTGGTGAGATGCTGGCATGCGGGGGCATCTCCGACGACTACGCGACATCATAGTTAGGAGTAAGATGATCCATTTGCGACATCAACCAATTATTTGTACGAGTACGCTCTCTCCACACGGGTTTCTGTCCTCAGCTGCCGTCAGCATTGCGCGGGGCGATGCGCTCGATCTCGGAGGCGACTGGTGCCGGCAGAGTGCTGCGAGCCGAAAATGTGCCTGGGTGGGCACGGAATGGGGAGGAACCTGAGTCAGTGAGCAATCTGTCGTCATGCTACTCGGCAAAAATGTTCCGCGTGAAGATAGTGGGACTGGAAAACTGCCGGTTTGTTTGCCAGCCAAGTGACAGAATCGAAAACTGTAGCTAGCCAACAATGCCAAGAGAGCAAGAACTTTACTGGACAAGCTGACGGAAAAACTAAAACTGCATTTTGACACATCAAGATACCAACTCCAAAGGAATGCTCCTTCACATCCTGACAGTTCGAGAGCTTCAAGAAGACATGTCTTCCGATATGACACCATAACAGGATGTCAGTAAAATTTTGCGAGCATGCAGATCGTGCACGGACAACAGCGTGTCACACACTCTCAGCCATATGCCAATATGGCGCATGTGCCAGGGCTAACTAGGCTTTGCTACGCAAAGCCCACATGTTACTGGATTGGCTAAACTTGCCCGTGTGGATTGTGTTTTTGTTGACATTTCTTTCGAAATTGGATACGCCTCCGATTTTTCCCTAAAAAATATGATCAAAATAATACGTCACTCACCATTGCAATTTGGTAGATTTTCCCAAACACCGTGCGTAGCATTCAACCCTGTGCATTTAAGTGCCTTGTCTACAAATCCTTGGACGTAGCCGTTATCACACGTATAATTTGCCTCTATTCCGATGTGAGTATGGTTCGCATCAACCGCTCCATTTGCAAAAGTAGTTGAGCAATATGAAGCAATTCCTATCAAGTATTGGAAAGGCATCCATCAAGACACCGAGAAGGAAGCGTATATGAAGGCAAAGAAAGACACAGGGAGAAAATAGCTTAATCAGAGAACACTATCCAAGCTCCTATTTCCGTCTCCTGTCAATAACAGTTTCCCACCTCCCAGAATGTTCAGAGTAGTCAACCTTCACAGCTCAAAATGTGCTCAAAACGGGCTCAAAATGTGCTCAAAATGTGCTCAAACCAAATGTACAAATTTTAAAGCAGTCAAATTCACATCCTCTCCAACAAATGAAATATTTTCACAGGATCTCGAGGGCTGAGTCATGGACTGTCCATAGGCAAAGGCTCAATATCTGCCTGCAATTTGCCAGGTTGTGGCAGGGTACTGGACATGGGAGATCCTAAATGTTCTAAAAAAGAATGAAAGTAAAAGGAAAATCTGTAACTTACTTGTGCACTCTGCATTATCCCACTTGCCGTTCGTAGCAGTGTGTCCAACGCATGTCACCTTATTGGGTGCACGATAGCCTTGTTCACAGTTAAGATTTGCGACACTGCCAATGCTGTCTCCCAACACGGTTGCATTTCCATTGCTTACTGTGATCGTACTGGAACAGTAATTAGGTTGAGCTATCAAGTATTGGTACATAGACGTCCATCACGACACATGAAAAGATGCATGAAAGCAAGAAAAAACAAGACTTAGAGACATAAGCACCCCGGTTGATCTACTTAATTATCTAGTGGGTATTTGTGTACTTGAGTTGCTCAATCTGCGGACAGAACTGTTTCGTCCTTTGTGGACTCATCAGCGCAGCACAGAGGAAATGAGGCCGAACCTGGTACTGTAACAATGAATAATAAATTTTCCAAAGCCAGATTTAAACCAGGCCCGAAAGTACCTTGCCAGAGTGCTCAAACTGACAAGTCAGTGAGCTCTGCATAACGCAAACAGCAAAGGCACAAGTCAGTGAGCTCTGCATAACGCAAACAGCAAAGGCACTAACCCACGCAAGAGTGCTCAACTGCTGCAAGCGCAGGAGCGAAATATTATTATTGTATTTTGAATGGACTCGGATGGAGAGCCAAGGTTTAATTTATACAAAAGAGAAACGACCAAGGAGCTATGTTATGTCTATAACTTAGAACCTTCCAAGTTGGAAGTCTGTTGGAGTGCACATCCAAGATGTGCTTTAGCTGTTAGCCAGTTAGTTGTAGAACGTCAGTACCATCGGTCAGTGTCGTGCAATGTTATCGCATGAGCTGATTGTTTAGTAACTGGACTGGTGGTGTTAGTGGAAAGTATAGCGTAACTTGTAGTTCCTTGGTCTTTCTCTTTTGTATAAATTGTATTTTGAGCTATAAGTTAAAGGCAATAAATTGACATTCACCATAACGCCGAGAAAGACGCATGAAGACACACGAAGTAATGCAAAGGGAGGTAAACATTGCAATAAGATTTTTCTGAAGAAAAAGTGACACTGACCAAGTGCATATCACTTGCTCCATTCACAAATTTCTTTCGCACCACACAAAGAGTACACACTGCTCAAACAATGCACAGTACTCATGGACAGAGTTACGGCACGAGCAATGACGGTCAGTTTTTGCTGTACAAATACCTAAAACGGTAAAGGGTTAATAATCCAGTAATCGGACATTTTCCGTCCCTTCTTATCATGGGTATTTCGTTCCCTTCTCGATTATAAGTTGCACCCCCATTTTCAGGTGTGAGCAATTTTGATTTGACATATTGACTTTGGCAGTAAGTCAGCAGTAAGTCACTCTCGATTGTAAGTCGCACCCCCTTTTTACCCTTGAATTTTAGTGTAAAAAGGTGCGACTTATATCGTGGGAAATGCGGTACAGTAACCTATAGAGCTGAAGCAAAGCATAGATGGAAACCTCACACTTATACATGCACATGTGAATCACACTCAGTAGAACTGGTCACAAACAGGGTGAAGGTGAAGAGATGACTAAAACATCGATGAGGAGCAGTATTTCCTGACACTTTCACGAGGATTAGCGCCAACAACTGTAGAGACAAAACAATTTACCTTCTGAAAACCATCTGAAAACGCTCGCCTCCTTGACATTTTTGCCAGGTGAGGAGGAAGGACTTCAACACTCTCCGTCTTTTCGCGGTCGATCACGCGACACCGCAACCGCGGACACCACGTGCATGCATGTTGGGCATGTTGCGGTACGCGGTATAGCTATAAGTATGCGCACTGCATGCATGTAGCGTTGCGGCGCATAGATATCACGATATCGGTACTCTATGCGTATGCACGTGCAGTGCTAGACAAGAATCTGGAGGCCGAGGGGGGTAGGGGGGGGGGGGGGGGGTCGTCCGTACCCCTTGAACCCCTCCCGCTGTGTGTGTGTGTGTATGTTTGTGTGTTTGTGCATGTGTGTGGACATATACGTATGTGTTATTATTTTGTTCCAAATTGATCCCGATGGAGGTTTATCTAATTAATTAAGGGTATGGCGGGTTTAAGTAGTTGGAGCAAACTGTATGGATCCGCTTGTTTACAAAATAGTCAGGGAAAACCTCGTTGAATGGCCCCATATGATTGTAAATAATCTGGCGGCATTCAAGCAGCTGTGTGTCCTGGCCCATCAATATGCAAAGGCTCAATATCTGCCTGCAAGTTGCCAGGTTGAGGCAGAGGACTGGACAGAGGGGGGGGGGGATCCAGATACGAATACCCCAATTTTGCTTTTATACACAGTAAAAGAATTCTGTCACTCACACTTGCACTCCAGCAGATCTTCCCACTGGCCATGAGTAGCATTGTATACACCGCATGTCATTGGTGTGCTTTTCTGTGGCAGGTATCCATACTCACAGGTCACCCATGCAAGACGGTCAGTGGATCCATGGAACAAGGATACGTTTCCATTGCTTACTGTGATCGTACTTGGGCAATAATCCTCGATAGCTATTAAGTATTGAGACATCCGTTAAGAAACCGGAAAAGATGCATGAAAGCAAGAAAAACAAGACACAGACCAAGAGTAGATAAACAAGAGTGTGCAACTCCAGATCTCTCCTGCACAATCTCCTGATACCCCCCACCCACCCCCCCCCCGCCCACGGCGGAATTTTTTTGACGTCACCTTTTTTCAGAAAAAAACGCGCTTCTTGCCGCAGAGCCGTGTGAGAGCACGTGCTGGGCACCGACATTGTAATGTTAGCCCGGCCAAGTGCACGAGGCAAAACTTTCCAAAAGACTAGCAGCGCGTGGGTGGTCGAAACGATTACGTCAACAAGAAATTCCGCCGTGGGCAAACTTATCCGCACGGATCCGGGAGTTGCACACTCTTGTTTATCTACTCTTGCACTGACGCATCAGTCGCATCAGCATCCCAATTAGGCCATAAAGAGAGCATGTCTGAGAAAACCAGAAAATCTGTGCAAGTCGATCTCTTCAAGTTCGCTCAAATTTTGCAGGTGTGTTTCTTGCATACTGTCCATAATCTGTTAGGATAGCTGGGTATAAAGTCTACACTGTGTCCGTAGAGTAGTTGCCTATTTGGAATTGTCTCTGCCAAATTTAGTTGTTTGCCGCTATGCACGATAGGCTACGTAATTGTAGATGTAGATCGATTCGCCGATCGAGTCCACGGGAAAAAATCTGCAGATTTTTTTCAAAAATTCAAAAATACAAAAAAGTTCAGCAAAATCCAAGAGACAGGAAAAGCTAGAACGTAGCTTCGCTGAAGCAGGTTGCGACATGAGTATGGCTGAAGAGCGCAAGAGTTCACCGGTACAAGGGTTGTCTCATCATTTTTGCTTGCAGGACACAGAGACACCACATTCACATGCACGTCCACTGCCGAAGCCTGTCTTACTTCCTGAAACATTTGGCAATCAGCCCGGCCAGGATTTCTGCACGTACATGAGGTACTTCATCCACACATGCGAACTAAGTGGGTACGATGACTACCAAAAGCTACGCATACTACCTGCTCGCCTTGTTGGTACAACTCACGAGATATTTACAGAAATCATAACCCACACGCCTGAAATGAACTTTTCCCACGCGGTCGAGGCACTTCATGTCCGTCTTGAGCCACCCTGATGCACGAGGCCAGTCTTTGCCAGCGAGTGAAGCTGGCCAGTAAAACTGAACGCGGATATCCCACGGAACTTCGTCTGCTCGCTCGGTGAGCTTATCCAGGACAACAAGGCCCCCTGCTTGAATCGGTGCTTTTGAAATATTTATTGATGGGCGGGCTTCAAAGTATTTGCGCTTGGCGTTGGCGTCACCTCGCCCAACTAATTTGGATGCGGCAGTCCAAAAGGCCATCGAGGTAGGTGCTCACGAGCAGGCCTGCACTGTACCTACTCAGTACGCACAGCCCATATTTGCTGGTGTTGCCATGGCTCCGGAAGAGAAGCCCGGTTGCACTACCGGCAGTGGTCGTGACACCTACACCTCAGGTCCACTGAGATCTGAATCCGAGCGAGACGAGTTGGCTTTGTTTTGTCAAAGTTTGATTCGCACCTCTCTGCTTTGGAGGCAAAGATGGAGAGCGTGAGCCTGTATCGCCCCACCCGACCCCAGCAAGATCATGTCCGTTTTGTTGCTCGTGGTGCTGGTGCGCCTAGCCGTGGTCGTGGCAAGAGTTTTGCCAGGCCTGTACGTGAAGTGTGCCATGGCTGTGGTGAAGAGGGCCACTTAATGGCGTCTTGCCCACACTCGTCAAAAAAATAGGTTTGACTGGTGACACGGGGCCGCCGTCAATCGTCCTAGTGGAGCCCCTCAAGGAGGTATGTGTATGTGTATGTGCTATCTCACCCATTTCTGTGCACGTGGATGTTTGTCTTTCGTCTTCGACTCCTGTCGTTGCTCTTGTTGATTCTGGTACAGTTACCGTATTTTATCGGTTGTAAGTTGACCCCGGTTATAGGTCGACCCCGGTTATAGGTCGACCCCGGTTATAGGTCGACCCTGGTTATAGGTCTACCCCCATATCTGGAGGTCTCAATTCTGCGTTTTAAAGTGTTCACCCAACGAAGCACTACTAACCACTCCCTGCTACTAACAAATCAACAAATCATGTAAACATTCCTTATTGGAGAGTATAACTTCCCAATCCTTGAAAAAGGCCAATAATAATAATAATAAGAAACACAGCTCGCATCTTCCCTGAACCTGTTAGACAGGAGCAGAGTTGACGCATCTGTCAACAGTGTCAAGCCAAGTCTATCTCCTGCAGTCTATCTCCTGCAGCTTGGCCAATAAACTGGCAAAAATGTGTACACATGGTGCTCTCGTGCATGCAGTGCAGGTCATTTTTGGTAGATACTGATAGTTCTGGTTATAAGTCAAATCCCGGTTGTAAGTCGACCCCACCCTTTCTCCTTTTATTCTTAGTCGTAAAAGGTCGACTTACAACCGGAAAATACGCTAGTGCTTCTTCTCCTGTTCCTCATCATTCTGGCCGTGTTCGCACTGCACCTGCTTGACCAGCTGACTATGTCCAGGACTGATCTTATTATTTTGTTTGTTTTCTTTTGTTTGTTTCCTAGATATTTTGTTCATTCCCGTGGACGTGAATTATTGCTAGGGGGGGGGGGCACAGTGTAATAGGTGTATTTGTACTAAAACCGTACAAACCTCACTATTCGTATTTCCCGCTCCTTCACCGTAGTAATGAGAGCCACTCACGTATAGAAGAGTGCATGCTCCAGTGGTTCTCTAGTTCTAGTTGTGTCTTCGTTCTTGTCTACTCTCTGGTCTGAATACTCCATCCATATAATAATTCAATACTACAAGACCCCTGTGTGCTGGAAGTGTGAGGGGACTTCGTTTAGCCGGGAGCTAACACCCCTCTTCGAGTTGGCCAGGCGAGGGAGGGAAGTGGGTACAGGGGATCTGGGTAGAAGTACACCAAATATACTACAGGGCAGACACATTTGGTAACTCACGTTTGCACTCTAGGTTATCCCACCTGCCGGCCGTAGCAGTGTGTGCAACGCATGTCGCTTGGTTATTAATGGGTGCTTGATAACCATTATTGCAGGTAACAATTGTAATACTGCCAATGCTGCCTCCCACCAACATTACCCTTCCATTGAGTACTGAGATGGCAGTTGAGCAATAATTAGGTTGAGCTATGAAGTATTGGTACAAGATTGACATCCACCAAGACACCGAGAAAGTTTTAATGGAAGCAAGCACAACAAGACAGAGACAGAAGTACCCCGGTTGAATTACTCAAATAATGTCTATCGGGTGTTTGTGTACTTTGCGCTATAAGTTAAATGGACATACACCCCAACACCGAGAAAGACGCATGAAGACACACAAAATAATGCACAACGAGGATAAACAGTGCAATTTGATTTTTATGAAGAAATGTGAAACTGACCAAGTGCATATCACTGGCTTAAATCACAAATTTCTTTCGAACCACACAGAGAGTAGAGACAAAACAATTTACCTTCTGAACACACAGTTCAGGGGACAACTTCCGAATAATACAACGCCTCCAAAACAGACAAATGCAATACAGATCTGCTACGGGCCACAACTGAGAAAACATCTCTGTATAAATCACGACAACTATCACTAACAGACAGATGACTCTTGATAGCAGATCGCGGATTTGTTGACCATCGCGTCTTCTTCTTCGCCTCCAATGTCGCAGCTCTTGACTGACTCTTTTAACTCTTGACTTGACCGACTATTTCAACAGACAGCAATTTGCTGCCGCTATTCGATGTCACCCGCTGGCGACGGTGGTGTCAGAACCTGCGGGGCTGGATGCACCAATGCACCTTGTAATTGGTTGTCGGAATTCTGAGGCGCATTTACAGCCATAATTTTGCTAGTATGGTGCGTGTGCCAGGGCTAACTAGGCTTTGCTACTCAAAGCCCACATGCTATTGGATTGGCTTAACTTGACTGTGTGGATTGTGTTGTTGCGGACACTTCTTTCGAAATTGGATACACCTCCAATTTTTCCCACAAAAAAACAATGATCAAAATAATACGTCACTCACCACTACAACTTGGTAGATTTTCCCACACACCGTGCGTAGTATTCGATGCAATGCATGTAAGTGGGGTGCCTCCAGATCCTTGGTCGTCATCGTCACTGACGTAACCATAATTACACTTAAAATTTACCACTCCTCCGATGTGAGTAATGTTCGCATCAATCGCTCCATTTGCGAACTCACTTGAGCAATATGAAGCAATTTCTATCAAGTATTGGAAAGGCATCCATCAAGACACCGAGAAGAATACGTAAATGAAGGCAAAGAAAAGACACAGGGAGAAAAACAGCTCAATCAGAGAACATTATCCAAGCTCCTATTTCCGTCTCCTGTCAGTAACAGCTTCCCGCCTTCCAGAACGTTCATAGGAGTCAACCTTCACAGCTCAAAATGTCCTCAAAAGGGGCTCAAAATGTGCTCAAAATGTGCTCAAACAAATACATAATTCACATGCTCTCCAATAAATGAAATATTTTCACAGGATCTCGAGGGCTGAGTCATGGACTTTTCGTATGCAAAGGCTCAGTTTCTGCCGGTAAGTTGCCAGGTTGAGGTAGGGTACTGGACATGGGAGGTACTAAATGTTCTAAAAAAGAATGAAAGAAAAAGGAGAATCTGTAACTTACTTGTGCACTCTGCATTATCCCACTTGCCGTTTGTAGCAGTGTGTCCAACGCATGTCACTTTATTGGGTGCACGATAACCTTCCGCACAGGTCACATTTGCGACACTGCCAATGCTGACTCCCAACACGGTTACATTTCCATTGCTTACTGTGATCTTACTTGAACAATAATTAGGTTGAGCTATCAAGTATTGGGAAAAGATTGACAACCACCAAGACACATGAAAAGATGCATTAAAAATCAAGAAAAACAAGACTTAGAAACATAAGCACTCCAAGTAATGCACAGGGAGGTAAACATTGCAATAAGATTTTTATGAAGAGAAAGTGTCACTGACCAAGTGCATATCACTGGCTCCATTCACAAATTTCTTTTGCACCACACAAAGAGTACACACTGCTCAAACAATGCACAGTACCCATGGACAGAGTTGTGTGCGGCCAACCTCGCACGCTCTCCAATGATTTGAATGTATTCACCGGTTCTTGACAGTACTATCATGGATCATCATCACTTTGCAAAGCTCTAATAGCTACCTGCAAGCTGCAAAGTTCATGGATAAGACTGGATATGGAAGGTCGGGAGCAGAATACCTCCTGACCAACAAAAAACGCACATCCTCACAACACTCTCCAAGCGGTCTCTAGGCAAGGCGTATCTTCCTCAAGTCCGGCTTTGCCCGAAACATTCGGATGACTTTATTCTATTTCAGTGCTTGGCATATCCCAGGGACCACTTGGAGTGTGGTGTGAGGATTTAAGGATATAACGGGTGGCTACAGTGGAGTCTGGACATATTGAGAACTGTTTTTTAATTTGTTGAGTCACCTCCACCATTACACTGCGCTCTTTAGCCGACTAGACCCTCCTGCACACAACCATCACCATTGCGAGGACACTTCGCACTTGAGGTGACTCAACATTTTCTTCAATGGCCGAGAGCTCTGTCGCACCCTGTAATAATGTTTTTTTTATTTCACCAATAAAAATAGAAAACGTAAAAGTTACTCACGATCGCAAGTTGGTAGAGCACGACTCCACACACCATGGGTGTCAGTGCTAAAAGTACATTTAGTTGGATAACTACTGGATGGGCGATAACCATGATTACATATAACATTTGCGTCTCCTCCGATGTGAGTAGTGTTGGCATCAACCACTCCATTTGTGATCTTACTTGGGCAGTATGAAGCAACACCTACCAAGTATTGGCAAATTGATGACATCCATCAAGATGGCGAGAAAGACGCGTAAAAGAAGGCAAAGAAAGGCAAAGGAAGAAAAACAGCTCAATAAGAGAATACTATCCAAGCTCATATTTCCGTTTCCTTTCACCAATTGTTTTACACCTCACCGAAAGTTCACAGTGGGCAACTTTCACAGCACAAGACGTGTTGAATATACTTGTAGAAACATTCTAAGGATACCGGTTTACATGCTCTCCAACAAATGAAATATTTTCACCGTATCTCAAGGGCTGAGACATGCACTGTCAATATGCAACGGCTCAGTACTGCCTGCAAATTGCCATGTTGAGGTAGGGCACTAGACATACAACAAAAAATTACTTCCTCCGCGTCATCGAAATTGTCGCAGTTTGACTTTTGATGTAAAATGCGATATTTACTCACCAGCACTCGTACCAGAGGCAAGGGATCGGACATAGGCGATAGTCATCAGTATAGGGTGACGGCAAAGTTCTATTTTCTGTTATTGGAAGCTGGAATTTTTGTACTAGACGCAATTTCTTCGCTGATGTCGCTGCGCTGGTAATTTCGACTCGCTGAGATCAGTCAGGTGTTGCAGCCTGCACATTTCTCGTGCTTATGGCCATTCACTCAAGCCCCATCACTGCTTTACCTTAGCTGGGGTGAGAATGACTTCGTGGAACAAGTGGCAGCGCTTGGAGAAACATCGAGGGGTCGGCAAACTAAATGCCTGCAACAGCGAAAATTTGTCGCTCTGGCTGAGACACTCAGTACTACTACTAGTACATGATTGTACCTGCAAGAGCCGTGTAGACTCTACACGTAGTGCTAGTGTCACGCGCAGGTGCCGTACCATGGTATACCAGTGCTGAAAAAGAGGGCGCGCTGGACGTGATACTACACTTACCTGCATGAGCTGTGGGCATGCCACGGCTAAAAAAAGTTCATTATTTTCAAGATCGAGGTGATTCCGAGGTGATTCCGCCGACGGTAATCAACCGACCTCGCAACGATCGTGTATTCTTACTAGGCTTCGTTGTAGGTGAAGTAGAAATCATCCAGAGCTAGCAGACGACAAGCATAGCAGCTCTTGTCCTGTGGAGAAAGTCAAAGCGTTTGAGACGAGGCGCGACCAACTTTCAACCTTCCTTGAAATATTTGGGAACGATATTTTTGCGTCCATTGACATCAGCGACGACGAGGACTTCATCTCTGCATGAAAACTCTCAGTCCAATTGTCCTAGAACGTTACTCTAGTCTTCAGACTATCATACTGTGTAATAAGTTTCGAATGGCTTAGTTTATGGAGTTGTCAGTAACAAGTGACAAGTCACTACCGTACTGGCAATATATGTTGCCGCGTAACACGTAACGCAGGGGGGTGCGGCGTAACGCGCGACCAGGCTAGTGCGACAAATTTTCGTTGAGTTCGTAACGCGCGTCCGGCGGGGTGCGGCGATCTTTTCATTGCAGTTTGCACTGCAAAAAAAGGCTGAAAACTGTGAAAGCACGTGTACCGCGTGGTGAAAAGTAGTTTTTGGAGGAAGCGCTCTTCCCCTATGTCACTTTCCTTTTGATGATCTTTTTGTGAACAGATCACTCTGATAGTTAAAATATACAGTCTTCTATTGATATCGTTGTCGCCGTTTGCCGTCGGGTTTGTAACAGTTGGATAGCAACTGAATCTCTGTGCCTTCAATGTGGATGAAAAGAAAAAATGATGCGGCAAAAGCAAAAAAAGGACTGCGGCAATATAGAAACCTGTGTAACGGCTCCTGTGCGACTTTGCATGTAACGCCCTGCGTGCGGCAAACATGTGCCAATGTAACGCTTCATGGCCTCACTGCGGCAACATATATTGCCAGTACGGTAGTCAAACTGCGACAATTTCGATGACGCGGAGGAAGTATTTGATCTGAGAAAGTTTGAGACTAACAAGCGCGGTTAAATTTCGTGCATTTCAAGCCTTTTGCCTTTTTGGAAATGGGTATCGCGGCAAAGGACATGGGTTCCGACTTCTGGCGTCTGGTGAAGCCAGAGATCATTGTCCAGTCATGTCAGGGGCCAAACCTACAGTAAGCTTGTGAGTAGGATCCCGTTCTGCTCGGTCTGGTAGATCACAAACAATTTTGACATCGCACAAATTGACCTCTGCATCGTGCGTACGGCATTTGATATTCAGATAATCACAAAGTGTCTCCGAGTGGCCGGCCTATGCCACGAGAAACTGCAATCAGGCTATAATGTCCTCTGCCTTCTTGATTGAACGTCCACTTCGTTTGAACAACGAACACAACAATCGAGGACGGCTTTGCAATGAAAAATACAGCTATACTGGAGCTGGTAAAAAAGAAAGATAAAACATTCTGAATAGAATGAGACTTAAGTACATGCGTTCTCTCCCAGCAGGTTCTGAGGATGCCGCTCATAGATGCGTAATTTCGCGTGACGCACCAGGCCAACATGAGGCTTAAATTAAGCAGACATGTTTATTGTGCACGGTAGGTCAATTTCATACTTTCGCCCACAGTCAGTGACATCTCTTGGACTCCTTTTCACTCTCTCACTTGCATCTACATAACAGCAGAAGCACAGCTCTGACTTTGTCAAAAAGTGAGGACAGCATAGATTATACTCATTAAAAGGACACACTTCAGGCTCATTACAAACATCTTGAAAGTTTTTGCCTTCACAAGTATACTTTCAAGCCTTCTCGTCAGGTGAAATACAGGCAAGGGAAAAGGAACAGGAACAGTGGATTAAATACAGTAAGAAGGTGGTAAAACAGCGCGAAAAAAGAAAGAAGACAGCTAAAGTAAACAGCGAAAATTGCAATAATGACACAAATTGAGTTTTCTCGCATTTGCACCTTTATTTCATTATTGCAATTTTCGCTGTTTACTTGAGCTATCTTCTTTCTTTTTTCGCGTTGTTTTACCACCTTCTTACTGTATTTAATCCACTGTTCCTGTTCCTTTTCCCTTGCCTGTATTTCACCTGACGAGAAGGCTTGAAAGTATACTTGTGAAGACAAAAACTTTCAAGATGTTTGTAATGAGCCTGAAGTGTGTCCTTTTTTTTAGTATTATCGCATTTTTGTCTCAGAGGAAACAGCATAGATTCCGGTAGTATACGTGTATTTTATCGAGTAGTGAGCCCCCTTTCGAATTCAAGTCGAGTACTCGGCGAGCGGGTACTCGCGTACTCGGTGTACTCCTTTGAGCACTAATAATAATACCCCAGAGCACTAATAATAATACCCCAGTGCACTAATATTAATACCCCAGTGCACTAATAATAATACCCCAGTGCACTAATAATAATACCCCAGTGCACTAATAATAATACCCCAGTGAACTAATAATAATACCCAAGTGCACTAATAATAATACCCCAGTGCACTAATAATAATACCCCAGTGCACTAATAATAATACCCCAGTGCACTAATAATAATACCCCAGTGCACTAATAATAATACCCCAGTGCACTAATAATAATACCCCAGTGCACTAATAATAATACCCCAGTGAACTAATAATAATACCCCAGTGCACTAATAATAATACCCCAGTGCACTAATAATAATACCCCAGTGCACTAATAATAATACCCCAGTGCACTAATAATAATACCCCAGAGCACTAATAATAATACCCCAGTGCACTAATAATAATACCCCAGTGCACTAATAATAATACCCGAGTGAACTAATAATAATACCCCAGTGCACTAATAATAATACCCCAGAGCACTAATAATAATACCCCAGTGCACTAATAATAATACCCCAGTGCACTAATAATAATACCCCAGTGCACTAATAATAATACCCCAGTGAACTAATATTATCACATGGCACGTGATTGTTGCCCGTACTCCAGCGAATCAGCACCTTTCGCGCCGCGGGCAATAATATGCGATATTGCCCGCAAAAAAATAGTTTATTTGCCCGCAAAAAAATAGTTTATTTCAGTGATCGCGTGACTACGCTCGTACGACGACTCTGTAGACCAGGTAGACTGTACGACTCTACGACGAGTCGCAGTGTAGCATTGAGACCAGGGAGTCGTCAAATACCGTATTTGACGACTCCCTGATTGAGACGAAGATGGAATTCTTTTTGGAGATGGACATCCCGGCATGCCGGCAATGGACATGGCCTCGGACGTCTGCCGTGTGGTGCTTGCAGGGATCATTTGTTCAGTCATGTTGGCAGCCTGACCGTCGGTAAGCTTGTGGATAAGATTCAGTTCTGCTCGAAGTGGTACTGTGATCACAAACAATTATTTGAAATAACACAAATTCAACTCAGCGTCGTGCGTTTTCAAATCCTCGCAAAGTCACTGCCTGTGTGTGGTCTTCATGTGCCACGCAAAACTCTTACCAGGCTCATCTCACCTTTGCTTGAACAACAAACACAACAATTCAGGAATGTTTTGCAATGAAAAATACAGCTATCTGGAGCTGAAAAAAAAGAAGAAAAATTGTCCTCAGAATTGCACACCATGTACCAGGGAGTCGTCAAATACTTGCACTTGTTGCAGTACAGTGTACTGTATTTGACAACTTCCTGATACACATGTAAACATGAAGAAACTCTTTGTGGTAGCACTCTTAATTTTTCAATTGAAATTATGATTCTGCTGTATTTTATTGTCGTTGCCATGTCTATTGCTATGACGATGCGGTGCCGGCACTTTTTTTCTGTCTCCGTCTTTCAGTACTGTATACTCTCTGATGGCCTGTAGAAGACTTTTTGTTAGGGTGTAGGAGAAATATCTTCATTTTTCCTGTTTTGATAATGATAGCACATCAATATACATTGTGGTCATAATGTGTTGGCATTTGGGCTAATTTCAACAGCAGCCCAATGGTCTGCTCTGTGGGCCATGTGATAAATTTGTTATCGCATGGTTGCTGCGGGCCTTATGGCATATTATTGCCCCTCGAGGTTAGCCCTTGGGCCTACGGCCCTCGGGCTAACCTCTCGGGGCAATAATATGCCATAAGGCCCTTGCAACCATGCGATAACATATACATAATACCCCAGTGCACTAATAATAATACCCCAGTGCACTAATAATAATACCCCAGTGCACTAATAACAATACCCCAGTGCACTAATAATAATACCCAAGTGCACTAATAATAATACCCCAGTGCACTAATAATAATAATACCCCAGTGCACTAATAATAATACCCCAGTGCACTAATAATAATACCCCAGTGCACTAATAATAATACCCCAGTGCACTAATAATAATACCCAGGGCACTAATAATAATACCCCAGTGCACTAATAATAATACCCAGGGCACTTATAATAATACCCCAGTGCACTAATAATAATACCCCAGTGCACTAATAATAATACCCCAGTGCACTAATAATAATACCCCAGTGCACTAATAATAATACCCCAGTGCACTAATAATAATACCCCAGTGCACTAATAATAATACCCCAGTGCACTAATAATAATACCCCAGTGCACTAATAATAATACCCCAGTGCACTAATAATAATACCCCAGTGCACTAATAATAATACCCCAGTGCACTCATAATAATACCCCAGTGTTTTCAACACACAGGAGCTCAGGCTTTTCTAGTGACATGACTTTACTTCACTGACTCACGACTGCTGTCCAGAGGACTCGAGGAGTCCCAAAAACGTTAAACTCGGCAAGCCAGCAAGGAAGTTCCACTCTCTGCTCAATACACAGTGTTTGGGGGAATTCACGACTCATCAGTTGAGCTTGAGAAGGCGGGAGGAGATTGTCCCTGAAGAACACCACTTATATAGTGCCTTCCGGGCCAAATATCACCACGTATGCATGAGCTCCAGTGTGGGGAGCAAGCACTTTCCTATAAACTTATCGCCAACGTTACTACCACTATTTTTTTACCAATACAGAACATTTTTTTTTAAAGTGTCACTCACGGTCGCACTGTAGTTGCTGATTCCACTTGCCATGCATAACATTGTCTCCAACACATTTCATTGGATCATGATTCGATGGAAGATACCCTTGCTGACAGGTAACTTGTGCCACACTGTCAATTTTTAGTTTACCGAACACGGTTATGTTTCCATTGCTAATTTTGTTTGGCATTGAGCAATAACTCTCGATCTCTATCAAGTATTGGTAAGTGATTGACATCCATCAAGACGTGAAGAAAAACACATGAATACATGTAAAAACAAAACACAGAAACATGAACAGCCCAATGAGACTAAGAATCGCAATGAATAGTACAATCATGGCCACAAACCATCGTGAGAATAAAATATTTCAATCATCTGTGTGTACACAAGTCGTCACTGGAACGGTTTGTTCGATCAGATCTCGCCTTCTCCTTTGCGACCAAGGACACATCATCGAGGCTGCTGGAAAAGGCGAGATCATCCACCTCGAGGTCTGGGCTCTGCAGTGGCTGAACGACTTCTATTTTGAACTTGTTCATCTTGATCTGCTGCGCGAAGTGACGGTTGTCACAGCTCTGCGTTTTGCAGTTTTGACATCTTGCCGACCTGTTGGCATGCAGACAGGCGTTTCGGGGATGACGAAGATTTCAAAACGCTAGCTGCTATTGCTATTCATTTTCCACTCTTCTTGCTCCTGGGGGCCATTGCCCTGCTCTGTCAAGTTCTGCACTAAAAAATAGCTACAACGAGCAGTGAGCACAGTGCTTTTCTTCCGACTGCGCCTGATGGACGAAAAATGAAAAACAAGTTCGCTTTACTTTGTTTGCAGCGTCGCCACCCTTGCTCTGTGACGACTGTCGGCTCTCCAAAATATGAATCATGCTTTCCTACGGTTCCGAAATGTCATTTCAGTGCAGTGGCGGATCCAGGATTTGGCCGAAGAGGGGGCCCAAGGTATCCGCCGCCCCCCCCCCCCCTCCCAAACAAAACAAAACAACAAAGTCCTGAAGTTGTGAAGAGCTGCTGTATTCCATTCTCACGATATTTTCAAACTGTACTGGAAGTGTTGTCAAGCTGTGGTGTAACTCAGGCATTAGGGCGACACTACTCTACTACTAGCAGGTATGCAGGTATGTTACAAAGTTACCACAAATATACAAAGTTACCACAAACTGTATACATGTAATATTCCGTCGCTGGAACAGTGCTACTCTCAGTGGGCTTGGCGTGCAAAACCGGAGATCCAGGCAGAGAACTGTCACTGGAGGAATGACTTGAAATGACTTCCCATTCAGGAGCAGGTTCGGATAATGTCGCAAGTGCAGGAACATTTCCACTCGGCAGCGGCTGCGACGGCCCTTTGGACGGCTCTTCAACGCGAGCACTCTTATCTACCGGTCCACTGAAGAACGACCTGACAGGGCCGGCGCCACTGGTACGGCCGGTACGGCCATGGCCGTACCAAAAAAAAAACTTCCCAAAAAGTGGGTCTACAAGGAACGTCCAAAACCGGGGAGAAAAAGTTTCGATGTATGATTTTGTACAGGGAGTCGCCCAGAGTGCAGGATTTGCCGTCTAAATTCCAAACATTTTCTGGGGGACAACCCCCAGACCCCCCTTAAAGATGGCCTTTCGCCCGCACCACACCGCAGAAGCTGCCTCCGGCCCTGCCTGATGTCAGACCCTTTCCTCTTCACCGCATATCTGAAGGTAACCCGTTGGCTTCACGCGAAGTAGAGACAGAGAGCGTTTAGTTTCTGACAAGTGAAAAAGAAAAAGGAGGGACGAAGCCGACAGCACCATGCACCTTACAGGACTTCAGCCCAACGCGATCGCTGCACTAGCTGCACTTTGTACCAGGCCCTCCATTTTTGGCACGTTTTTCACATGTATGAAGTGCGGCCGTGTCCTCAGGCCTCATGGCCGCAGTGCGTACAGTAGTTGTACACAGCGTGCTGACTAGTGCGTGACACCGGATGAATAAGTACGAAAGCACGCGTGACCCACTTGACACGCCAGGTCATTTCGAGCGCTCATACATGATACAATCTACTGTAATCCTAGACCAAGGGCAAGGTCGAAATTTTCAAAGGGGGGGGGGGGGCAGGCCCCCCCCCCCCCCCCCTGGATCCGCCACTGCAGTGTTTCAGGCTGACAGAACCACAGAGAGAGAGAGAGAGAGAGAGAGAGAGAGAGAGAGAGAGAGAGAGAGAGAGAGAGAGAGAGAGAGAGAGAGAGAGAGAGAGAGAGAGAGAGAGAGAGAGAGAGAGAGAGAGAGAGAGAGAGAGAGAGAGAGAGAGAGAGAGAGAGAGAGAGAGAGAGAGAGAGAGAGAGAGAGAGAGAGAGAGAGAGAGAGAGAGAGAGAGAGAGAGAGAGAGAGAGAGAGAGGGAGGGAGGGAGAGAGAGAGAGAGAGAGAGAGAGAGAGAGAGAGAGAGAGAGAGAGAGAGAGAGAGAGAGAGAGAGAGAGAGAGAGAGAGAGAGAGAGAGAGAGAGAGAGAGAGAGAGAGAGAGAGAGAGAGAGAGAGAGAGAGAGAGAGAGAGAGAGAGAGAGAGAGAGAGAGAGAGAGAGAGAGAGAGAGAAAGAGAGAAAGAGAGAAAGAGAGAAAGAGAGAGAGAGAAAGAAAGAGAGAGAGAGAGAGAGAGAGAGTGCTAAACAACAGCAGTGAAAAACACGAAGTTTTTGTTTCCGGAGGAAGTACTACAGTCATGTAGGATGGCAAGTCCTATTCTAGCAAGTCCTATTCTAGCAAGTCCTATTCTAGCAAGTCCTATTCTAGCAAGTCCTATTCTAGCAAGTCCTATTCTAGCAAGTCCTATTCTAGCAAGTCCTATTCTAGCAAGTCCTATTCTAGCAAGTCCTATTCTAGCAAGTCCTATTCTAGCAAGTCCTATTCTAGCAAGTCCTATTCTAGCAAGTCCTATTCTAGCAAGTCCTATTCTAGCAAGTCCTATTCTAGCAAGTCCTATTCTAGCAAGTCCTATTCTAGCAAGTCCTATTCTAGCAAGTCCTATTCTAGCAAGTCCTATTCTAGCAAGTCCTATTCTAGCAAGTCCTATTCTAGCAAGTCCTATTCTAGCAAGTCCTATTCTAGCAAGTCCTATTCTAGCAAGTCCTATTCTAGCAAGTCCTATTCTAGCAAGTCCTATTCTAGCAAGTCCTTTTCTATGAAGTACTATTCTAGCAAGTCCCATTCTAGCAAGTCCCATTCTAGCAAGTCCCATTTTAGCAAGTCCTATTCTAGAATGGGACCTGGGCGCACAGCAGCTGGCGAGTCCGGGCCTTGCCAAGACCACAGCACTTCGGTACATCCGACTCTTCGACAACAAGCTGCACGTGCCCGGCAAGTCCCATTCTAGCAAGCCCTATTCTAGCAAGTCCTATTTTAGCAAGTCCTATTCTCACAGTGACTTACTTGTGTATACAGCGAGCGATCCCAGATAATAGGTCTGATATGTGAGGATTCTCTCCATCCCATCACCCAAATTGTAGGGAGAACCTGTGTAAGACAAACGGTACCCGAGTTTTTCCTTCGCTTTGAAAGATGTTAACCAAAGTCCTTTGCCATCGGTATAAATAACACGTGTTGAGCAGATTGGGTCTGCATCAAGTCCGCAGTGTGTAACTGTAAATAACACAAATCAAATCAGCATACAGTTTGCACCATCATTATAAGCGGTATCTGCTGTTGCTTGTAAAATCTCATGAAATGATTGTCTACTTGATAGCCACTGCTTTTTTTTGCTACAGTCCATTCATTGGAAACTGGCACCCTAACTTTTTGGTGTCTCTGTCACATAGTTGCAGATATCGTGAAAACAACAGTACATCCTGCATTGTGTGACCCGTGCAATTACTCCTTGCCACATTTGAGGCCAGAAAAGTCCAAGAACAGGGAAATAGAAATTCAGCCAGGTTTTACAAAATTTCGACAGGTATGCCATGGCAAAATGTATGGAGAAGCAGATCCAAAACCCAGATATTTGAGATTTAAAGTGGGTTTTTGATCCTCAATTCGGGCCAAATCCGACTTTCAAAAGCCAGCGGGTCAGCTTCCGATGAATGGACTGTAGGTGCGCGCGTCTGTGGTCCATGTGAAGGCATCAGAAGTGACCTATTTGCACTAAGGCCGCGGTCACACCGAAACAAGCCACTTTGGGCTTGTGATCGCTGGCGTTCAGCAGGCTTGTGTGCTCCCTGTCAAGCGGTCACACCAGACATATTGAGTGCAACGCTTGAGTGGCTTGTTTTTCTTGCCCGCTAAATTTTGAATCACTCGAAACACGTACACACACACATTCGCAAGAAATCGGAAAGCAGGATGGTGGCGATCTACAACTGTACTTTTTGTAAGGTTTAGTTTTTATGAAGAAGCAAAGGAAGCCTGGGTCCTGAATTGCGACGTCGTGCTCTTTTTATTTTCTCAGCGTGCATGAACGCAATGACTCGGGTGGTGTTTCCTGACGCTGGGCTTTCTGCTCCGCCGGTTCCTGTTCTTCAACTCCGTCGCAACCCACTCTCTTCTTCGTACCTTTCTTCATGAATTCAGTTGTGCGTTTGTTGCCTTGTCTTGGCCTCGAACCACAGCTCCAACAGTCTACGTTCTAGAGGCACCGGCAGTCCAGGAATCCATGTTCATCGGAGAAAATCAAAATCCCTTTTGGAATACAACCCATTCTCCCCTTTAACCCTTTACTGCTCCAAAGGGTTAAAGGGGAATTAAACCCTTAAATCAAATTTTCACCAGGTGTAGTCTCCGGGGTGCTGAGTCGAATGGTCTTGGTCCGAGGATGCTGAGACACTCCCTTCCTCCTTTGTTCCCATTCGAACTCGCGCACTTCCACCGAAACTGGGTGACTGCGCCCTACTAGAAAGGGATTTGTATGGAAAAGTCACTAAAACGACCGTTTCGTCCTTGTAAAAGCACGGACGACCGCGATTGGTCCATATGTTGTAGTCTTTTGGCCGCTGAGTCGACTGGTTTTGGTCCGAAAAGGCTGCGATGCAGCGTTCGGCCCTTATTCCCAATCGAACAAAGTTGAGTAAGCGGTCACGTGCTCATACACCAGTCGCCTGGCCACCGACCCTGTAAGCTACAATTTTCACATCAAGGTTCAACTCAAAGGTTCAACGCAGGGAGTTATAAGCGGCTTTTATAACTCCCTGGTTCAAAGGTTCAACTCGAGTGACATAAACGGGCCCAAACAGGCTGCAAATGAGCACGTGACCGCTTACTCAATCATGTTCGATTGGGAATAAGGACCGATCGCTGCATCGCAGCATCTTCGGACCAAAACCAGTCGACTCAGCGGCCAAAAGACTACAACATATGGACCAGTCACGGTCATCCACGCTTTTATAAGAACGAAACGGCGTTTTTAGTGACTTTTTCCATACAAATCCCTATCTAGTAGGGCACAGTCACTCAGTTTCGGTGGAAGTGCGCAAGTTCGATTGGGAATAAAGGAGGAAGGGAGCGTCTCAGCTTCCTCGGACCAAGACCATTCGACACAGAACCCCGAAGACTACAACTGGTGAAAATTTGATTTTAGCGTATACATGTACCGTATTTTCCGGGGCATAAGCCGCACCGGGGTATAAGCCGCACCCCCTTTTTTGAGGCAAAATATTGACCAAAAGTTGGTATTCGGAGTATAAGCTGCACCCACAAACCAAGATTTTTCACACTCATTGACAAATGGTCTTTCTACAAATTTATTATGGTTATGGAGCTAAATACCATGTTAGATCAGATTATGAAGTGTTAGTGCACCACAGGTTGCTGCAGAGATGTTGGTGTATTGCTGACAGATCACTCCATGTCATCTGCACTATATTCAGTCTCGCTACCACTGATGTTGATTAGCAACACAGGCGCAAAGCTGAGTCGAATGACATGTCACATGACGTCAGCATGCATACTGATGTATGCTAAGCATTCATTTGCGCAAGCATTATAATATTCGGTGTATAAGCCGCAGGGGCGGTTTTGGTCCAATTTTTAGCAAAAAAAGTGCGGCTTATACCCCGGAAAATACGGTACTTCCCCTTTAAACGTTTTCGTTGCCATCTCCACAGAAGGATTTTACTGGCAATCAAAGAGTAACACCAATTCAATACTCAAAATGCCAAGAGGTGAAACTAGACCAACCTAAACGGTCTTGTGTAAGGAAAGGAAGAATTTGTTCAATCTTTAGTTGTTTCTAATTTAGATCAGTAGTTCTCAGCATTGGTTATTGCAGTTTCATTTAGAAGAAAGGCATTCGAGCTGGCAAGCTCGTTCCCGTAACTCTACAGAACCGAATGATGAATCGCTGGAAAGGTGTTGGACTCAGCGTTCCACTGATGCAACGATCTTCGTGATATGCCAATGTATGGCTGAGTGCCGATGATGTGAACAGCTGGAATCAAAATTTCACCTGCCGGCGATCGACTCTAACTTTTTGATCGTCACTTCGTGCATGCTGGGGATTTCCCTAGAGCAACGCATGTGTACTGAGTATCAAAAGAAGCGCTTGAATCTTAGATTTCCTTTACAGTTTGATTCGTAAAAATCCTTTCAGTGTGAAGAAGGAGACGATAGAAAATGCGAGATGTTGTTGTTTTGCAATTTTGAGGCATGGTAGGGGGACTAGGAGAGACTATAGCAGTCTTCCTGGCGTGTCTCTTGACTTGGAAACTATTGTGGTGTCTTCATCAGATCCAGATCTTTTCAACAAGGTATAGATCGTGAAAATCCCTCAGTGGGAAGTGACAATAAAATGGATTTATTAGTTTTGAACTTGAGCATGCAGGTGAGTGCATAGTGAATTTGCGTTCACCATGACGTGGCCAGCACCCCGGTTCAAGGCTTGGCAGGGAAAGGGTTAAGGAACTCACAAGTATCTTTATTGGCTGTTCGACATTGACATGACGCCCAAGTTGGCGGAATAGTTGTCCTGGTTAGTGTTGATAATCCTTGACTGATCAAACCAAGGAAAAGGAAGATGCGTAGTAGCTGAGAACACCCCTGCAGCAACAACAACATGAAGAGGCAATGGTTTGACTGTAACGCTCTGAAATTTTGACTGGAAAGAGCTTTCTAGAAGCTTACTCAAGGCAATTGTTCGATTGTCACCCTCACTTCATCCAAAATCAGTAATACACTACGGCCTGTTTTCTGTTGCCTGTTTGTCTGCAGACAGATGGAATAGCACTCCATCTGATATCCACACTGCTGGATAACGGCACACATGCAAGAATATGCAACCAAGAGGGGGGGGGGGAGCTTTTTCTTTCTTTTTATTTTGCTACAGAATTTCCATGCCCAGAGCAAAGTCCAATCTAACTGGAATACATATACCGGTAATAAAACTTCGGGTATAAGGGTACTTCGCCAATACGGACACTTTTCTGATGCCCCGCCGAGGGTGGTAAAACGCAAACGGTTGACTGTACGTGTACATGTCCCTGTAGATGGCTCTAAAAGGCTAATTTTTCTATTTCTTTCCTTTATTTATATTGACTTTATCCATTAAATTGCCATTATGATAATAATGTACACATTGACATACTGTAAAAGCAGAACTTTTCGGTGGTGTTCTATTTTCGATAACTTCGGTGCAGACAATTTTTACCGAAAATAAAACGCACCGAAATTTCGGTACAACCGATACTGTATACATGTAGTACTAGTACACCTACCTGGAGAACGGATTTTACCGAAAATTTCCATCTACCGAACCGCCGATTTTGGCGAATACCGAAAACATTACACCACCGAAAATTTCTGCTTTTAAAGTAGATCATGAAAAGAGCTTCATTTTGATATGCATGTCATACTATCCAAAATATGAGTTCACATACATTCAAATGGGACTTCAGTTACTAGTATACAGTCAACTTCGCTAATAACGACTGTGGATGTAACGACAATTCGCGAATAACGACAACATTTCCATGCCCAGAGCAAAGTCCCTTCCAACTGTAATACATGTAATGAGACTTCGGGTATAACGACACTTCGCGAATAAGGACACTTTTTTGATGCCCCGCCGAGTGTCGTTATACGCGAAGTTGACTGTAGTAATATCTGTATTAGGATGACCCAAAGGCAAATCGTCTATCGAGTTCACCATTGAATGGTTGTGGTATGTCAGAGCAAAGAGGCAACCATTGTGTGTGTAAGGGGGGGGGGGGGAGTTTCGAACTATGCACAGTGAAGGGATAATTGTATGTACATGACCAAGGATGGGTATAAGGATACTTCGAGGATAAGGATACTTTTCTGATGCCCCGCCGAGTGTCATTATTCGCAAAGTTGACTGTATGTAGTTCCTCGCGATCTGCCTTCGCTATTTCGAATTTTTCGAACATTGCTGCTTAGTTTCGCTGAATAACGAAGATGTGACTTTGTGTTCCAGCGGATCCTTCAAGAGACGGTGAACACATCGAGAAAGCAATGTGTCCCCGTGTTGACAGCAACCGAAGTTTTCGATCATTGCTGCTTAGTTTCGCTGAATAGCGAAGATGTGACTTTGTTCCAGTGGATCCTTCAAGAGACGGTGAACACATCGAGAAAGCAATGTGTTCCCGTGTTGACAGCAACCGAAGCTGGTGCGATCACAGAAATGTTTTTCGATCTTGTTCCGAGTTTGTTGCTGCCGGCTTTGCAGCGAAGGTGTACTAAGCCTCCTTCAGCGTAATGCCACTGCCGTCAGGAGATGTCTGCAGCAAACATTGGCGATCGTATCTCATTATCTGAAACAATACAAAACATGTGCACTGTGCTCGTAATGTCGCTGTAGTCTCTCTGTCTCTGGGTCCACTTAGATCGAAACAAAGAACATTTTCTTCTTTGTTTTTGGCGTGAGGTTATGGCGCCCCCTTTCCGCATCCATCTAAACACGCCCCTGCGCGGCATGTGTTAGCATTCGTCTCCGAGCCACGAGGATTGACGGGCGAGTGCTGTTGCGAGCACAGTACAGACTGCAGTAGGTTTACAGTCGTAAGTTAGAATTCGATTGCCTGTGGAAGTACAGATGCTCGGCTGCTTACTGTGTACAGTGTATATACAACACAAACCATGCACGCCCCTGAACACTTAGTTGGGGAAGGCCCCTGGAGTCGACATTCGATCTCTTTTGCCGTTGTCTGCCCCGCGGCCCCGTCTTCGACCGTAATATGCCTTAGAAGAAGTACGACATATCAGAGAGATCCTTGCAAGAACAAGCGTACTTACCGGTATTAGAAGACACCCCATGGTATTAAGCTTCGTAACGGGTCACTTTGAGATTCCTTACTCGAAAGTGAAGTGGCAAACAGATCTAAATTCTGTTAACCCAGCAATTAGTAACCAGACTATTACTGAGTTCTCATCAAGAGCAGCCACTGTGTTGCAGTACGTCTTCTTCTTCTTCAAGGAAAGAGTGTTGTGCTTTGCCTTTTTCTTGCGCATGCGTATACTCGCGCTCTGCTTTTCTTGCGCATGCGTCTTCTCGCGCTCTGCTTTTCTTGCGCATGCGTCTTCTCGCACTGATGTCAAAAATGGCGTACTGCGCGCTACACGTAGCAACGCTTGACTGCCCAATGCGGCTACAGACACTTTCCGAACCGCTATTACCATGATTACATTGAGAGTGCGGTGGAGCGTAGTGCGAGCGATGCGGACAAACTGCGCGAAGTTGTACGACGACGCGCGAGCTTATGCACTCATTTGACCCCTCCCTTGTACAACTGCGCCGGAACGTGTCATTTGTAATAAAAACACTAATATGGGCTTGAAAGCGATGACATCAGAAATCGTCAGAAGTCCAAATCTAGTGCCCGTACCAGTCGATGCGCCAGAGCGAAAAAAAGCCGTTTTTTATTATCCCGGTCAGCTCATTTTGTGCAGAGGTGAAGATGACGATTCCGTGAAGAAGTAATGGCTGACGTTGTCGAACTTTCAGACCCACTGGAGGCGTTTCACAGCCTGGAGCCCGCCGATAAGGAATTCGATGTGACTTGAGTAAGTACTAAAGTAATCCGTAATATTTTTGGGGTCAGCTATTGAGCCATTGGGACGTTTCGTGTCGTCGTTTTCTTACAGTACAGTCGTAGAAATTTCCTCCCTTCTTTGGTATTCAGCCAGTAATGGACTCCATCAAATCTTACACAATATCCGAGATAGCAGAAAGATAGTCCCAACCAACCTGTGTAAAGATTTGGTCATGTCTATGTCCAGACCTACTGCTAACTCAAATGGCACGAAATGAAAGAATTTTTTTGTAATACGTGTAAAATCCACGAAAGTGACATTTCATCACACCTAAGTTTCAATATATCCCAGGTTACAATAGTTTCTCGCCCATCTAGCAGCAGATGGATTGTGTTCCCGGTATATCACCATTTCCAGTGGAAGTATTGTGTTCCACATCTATCCATGCTCATTGAAACTCAGGCAAATGTGTATATTTGTGTATTTCAGGTCAGAATTCGTAGTGCATTCCATGTTTCTAGCATATACGCCATAATTCCAGTAAACAAGAACATGCACGCATCACCTGTGTGCACATTGACTCAATCTTGGTCCAATTCGTTGCTGGTTTCTTGCTTTTCAGTCTCCTCAAATTAAACAACTTTTTGCTTACTGGAACTGTTGGATTCTTCCCTCGCGGAGGTGTTGTTGAAAGTGTGGCATTTTAGCCCTGGCCTGCATAACAGATTTGCCTTTTTGCACTCGCATTGTATGATCCTGCAGCCGGACTTGCACCCACAGCCTTTTGTGAGGCCTGTGACAGGCTGTCTGACTGCTGCAAGATGTTTGTCAGAGCCCCACACCATGACTAGGTCATTGGTTCTTCACCATCCCTACCTTGAAGAGGTGGGTAGTTGATAGTAGATTTGTTGCTTAAATTAAGCAATACTCCAGAGACAACAATTCCAGTTCAGCTGAATTCCACGTGTAGGTTTTACGGCACCGCCATTACCTGACTCCTCGGTGAAAGATCCCCATTAAATTACATGTTTGTTCACATTTTGAGTCTTGCAGTCGTAGTGTGATTTCGTCACAAATACACGTCAACTGGTTGTACAGCTTCATGTTCCACTACATGTATGTGCATGTATTGGCAATTCAGCATCGCAGTGATACTTCAGTACACTGTATAGCAAACTTCCAATACCTTTCAAATTGGTCTGTACCGATATAGCGTATTGCATGGTGCAAGGTTCTGCATAATAGTACAAGTACTTTATATCCCGTAGTATGTTACATGTATATCCATACTGTCAGGTGTCTGCATAACCCAACCCCACAACCCACAAGCGTGCAACTCTGATTTGCGGACTATGGGCTGATTCCCCAGTTCGTGGATACGTAATGTGGGCCGAGCGCAGTGCCAGAACCCACGTGCAGTCGCATACTCTTGACGTCATGGACTCTTGGTACTACTAGTACTTCATACTGAAGTTTCACTGTGTGGGGAACCCGCCTGTCTGTGTTAGTGTTTTGCTTCGACGTCGCTTTGTCTCAGTTTCTTCCTCAGTGCTTGTGATTGGCATGTGGCAGGCAAATGGCCGTGGAACTTCAACAATTGGGCTCTAATGTGACAACTAGATGGTAGTTGATTTACATGTTGGACTGGTGTGCCACGTAGCCTTCTGCTGGCATCCTGGCACTACATTTTGTTGCCAGGGTACCTCTTTGTCGATTTTGTCCACAGACACCATGCTTACACTCGGCATGTATACATGGAGCTGCAGGTCTTGAATGCCTTTCCCTTTTGCTATGTTCACCATTGTCATTCTGTATGTATTGTAGGTATTATCCCGTTACTCCCCATTGAGAAAAGATCCCTGCAAGTGTACTTGACTGGCTGTATGTGTCTAACACGTCTGCAAGCACCAACTGAAGTGGGTGAGTGCGAACTGGATGACTTACTGTAATGTCGTTTATGAAAGCCAGGCGTATTTCTGTAGAAGCCGGTGTGGTGGCTAGGCCTCTATTTACATTATGTTGCATTATGTTTGTAGTCAAACCAAACTTTTTATGGTTGCCGATGCAAAATCCACACTATTGTGCTAATTGCCTATCTTGGAACTCAGGCTTGTGTTCAGAACAGGCTTCTGCATAAGACAGGCTTTTATAGAAAGCAGTGGAGTAAGTGAAGGACTGTTTATACTACTTGTAGACACCACAGGTACTACAGGTATGTGTGTGAAGCTTCATTCCAGGGGAGAAAACGAGAGCGAGGTGGAATTGTCACCATCCAATATTGTCCACCCTCATGACCATAGCTTGGGGTGGATAGTCTGACAAACAGGCAATAAGTCCTTTATTCTTAGTTTCTCGGTACTCTCCTCCACTGTACATTGGCCTGCTGTAGGTCAATTTGGTGGATACCTTTGACAGCTGTGGCCATAGACTTGCCCTTTACTACATCGTGTTTTGGGGTTGCATTCGTCCTCCAGGGTTGTGTGTAGGCACCTGGACAGAGCCTGGTGCAGAGCTTGGGTGGTACCCAAACGGCTCACATGAGCATGATGCCACCTTTCTTAGCTTTGGGGTATGCAGTAGGAATGTGTGCCACTAGTCCCTCCTGCATCAGGGACAGTAGAGTTAGTAATGCTTGTAGCGGGAATGTTATGTGTCGGGTATTCGTCAAAGTAATACCGGTAATATATTTATGCCATTTTAATAGCAAATAATGTTGCTCCATTGTGTAACAGTTTGTCTGCTACTACTTATACTCCGTCAAGCATTTCATCTTCTGCATGGTATTGTACTGCTTTGTCTGGTTTATTGCTGCCAGGTGCTGCACAATGATCGATGCACGTAATCATTACCCACAGCAGTGGTGTCGGTCAGTGTGGTGTAACTACCTTCCTCAACAATCACCAGCTGCTGGCTTGTGACAGTTTTGACAAAAAATAGTCGGTCTCTCTCATTCCGTTATCCCTTTGTCGACTCTGAGATGCTCAACAACCACATAATTTGGTACTTCCCGTTTAGCCTAGTATTTGCAGTATTTGCTTCCTACACCAGCCACAGTGCTTTTCTTCCCACGTTCTTTTTTTCCGCTGGTTTGGGATTATCTTTTGTGTTACATTCTTTCGTTTTCTGTTACATCCTTTTCCTGTTCTTGTGTGTTAACGTTTCAGTGGAATGGTGCAATGCATTTCCAACCAATACAGTCATTCTGGTCGAAATTGGATTCAACTGTACAGGTTTCCAATGCTTATGGCGTACTTCTGATGTATTCTCAGTCGTATTGAGGACACATGGGTGGGTAAACCGCTTATAGGGCGGTTCTCATCGGCAGCAGCAGGTACACTGGGACCCACGTGGAGATTGTGGGTGGTGTCCAGCTAACGCTTTCGTGCTTTGGCCTATGCCAAGGGCATGATACGTACCCTGTGCATGGAAAGACGATGAAAATCAGCAGCTTTGCAAATGCACCTCTACAGCCCGTTTCCGCAGTGACACACATTGTGGCTGTTTTTGATCCGTTAGTACACTATGTTTGCTGCCGCAGACATGTGTCAGTATTGTCCGGTGCTACTGCTAACTCAAATGGCACGAAATGACAGGTTTCTCGTCGCTCGTCAATGGCTGAAGCCTTTCTTCTTACAAACCCGCCCGCCATGCGAACGGTTTAGCAAAACCACCACCCTCGCTCATGCAAACACTAGGGCACACGTATAGTATCAACGGAAAATGCACAACAATGCCTCTGAATACTCTTCTTCTTGAGAAAATTGGCATTGACTGCCCGACTGTCGATAAAAAATACGTCTCCAAAATGCAGCTGTTTGCATTTGAATTTTCCCGCGCTTTGGCATTTGGGATAATAAAACTACCTCTAAACGTCGACTTTTCGCAAAACGGCGCATCGCCTGGTACTAGTCAGTCGATGCGCCAGAGCGAAAAAAAGCCGTTTTTTATTATCCCGGTCAGCTCATTTTGTGCAGAGGTGAAGATGACGATTCCGTGAAGAAGTAATGGCTGACGTTGTCGAACTTTCAGACCCACTGGAGGCGTTTCACAGCCTGGAGCCCGCCGATAAGGAATTCGATGTGACTTGAGTAAGTACTAAAGTAATCCGTAATATTTTTGGGGTCAGCTATTGAGCCATTGGGAAGTTTCGTGTCGTCGTTTTCTTACAGTACAGTCGTAGAAATTTCCTCCCTTCTTTGGTATTCAGCCAGTAATGGACTCCATCAAATCTTACACAATATCCGAGATAGCAGAAAGATAGTCCCAACCAACCTGTGTAAAGATTTGGTCATGTCTATGTCCAGACCTACTGCTAACTCAAATGGCACGAAATGAAAGAATTTTTTTGTAATACGTGTAAAATCCACGAAAGTGACATTTCATCACACCTAAGTTTCAATATATCCCAGGTTACAATAGTTTCTCGCCCATCTAGCAGCAGATGGATTGTGTTCCCGGTATATCACCATTTCCAGTGGAAGTATTGTGTTCCACATCTATCCATGCTCATTGAAACTCAGGCAAATGTGTATATTTGTGTATTTCAGGTCAGAATTCGTAGTGCATTCCATGTTTCTAGCATATACGCCATAATTCCAGTAAACAATAACACGCACGCATCACCTGTGTGCACATTGACTCAATCTTGGTCCAATTCGTTGCTGGTTTCTTGCTTTTCAGTCTCCTCAAATTAAACAACTTTTTGCTTACTGGAACTGTTGGATTCTTCCCTCGCGGAGGTGTTGTTGAAAGTGTGGCATTTTAGCCCTGGCCTGCATAACAGATTTGCCTTTTTGCACTCGCATTGTATGATCCTGCAGCCGGACTTGCACCCACAGCCTTTTGTCAGGCCTGTGACAGGCTGTCTGACTGCTGCAAGATGTTTGTCAGAGCCCCACACCATGTAGGTCATTGGTTCTTCACCATCCCTACCTTGAAGAGGTGGGTAGTTGATAGTAGATTTGTTGCTTAAATTAAGCAATACTCCAGAGACAACAATTCCAGTTCAGCTGAATTCCACGTGTAGGTTTTACGGCACCGCCGTCACCTGACTCCTCGGTGAAAGATCCCCATCAAATTACATGTTTGTTCACATTTTGAGTCTTGCAGTCGTAGTGTGATTTCGTCACAAATACACGTCAACTGGTTGTACAGCTTCATGTTCCACTACATGTATGTACATGTATTGGCAATTCAGCATCGCAGTGATACTTCAGTACACTGTATAGCAAACCTCCAATACCTTTCAAATTGGTCTGTACCGATATAGCGTATTGCATGGTACAAGGTTCTGCATAATAGTACAAGTACTTTATATCCCGTAGTATGTTACATGTATATCCATACTGTCAGGTGTCTGCATAACCCAACCCCACAACCCACAAGCGTGCAACTCTGATTTGCGGACTATGGGCTGATTCCCCAGTTCGTGGATACGTAATGTGGGCCGAGCGCAGTGCCAGAACCCACGTGCAGTCGCATACTCTTGACGTCATTGACTCTTGGTACTACTAGTACTTCATACTGAAGTTTCACTGTGTGGGGAACCCGCCTGTCTGTGTTAGTGTTTTGCTTCGACGTCGCTTTGTCTCAGTTTCTTCCTCAGTGCTTGTGATTGGCATGTGGCAGGCAAATGGCCGTGGAACTTCAACAATTGGGCTCTAATGTGACAACTGGATGGTAGTTGATTTACATGTTGGACTGGTGTGCCACGTAGCCTTCTGCTGGCATCCTGGCACTACATTTTGTTGCCAGGGTACCTCTTTGTCGATTTTGTCCACAGACACCACGCTTACACTCGGCATTTATACATGGAGCTGCAGGTCTTGAATGCCTTTCCCTTTTGCTATGTTCACCATTGTCATTCTGTATGTATTGTAGGTATTATGGCCAGCCGTTACTCCCCATTGAGAAAAGATCCCTGCAAGTGTACTTGACTGGCTGTATGTGTCTAACACGTCTGCAAGCACCAACTGAAGTGGGTGAGTGCGAACTGGATGACTTACTGTAATGTCGTTTATGAAAGCCAGGCGTATTTCTGTAGAAGCCGGTGTGGTGGCTAGGCCTCTATTTACATTATGTTGCATTATGTTTGTAGTCAAACCAAACTTTTTATGGTTGCCGATGCAAAATCCACACTATTGTGCTAATTGCCTATCTTGGAACTCAGGCTTGTGTTCAGAACAGGCTTCTGCATAAAACAGGCTTTTATAGAAAGCAGTGGAGTAAGTGAAGGACTGTTTATACTACTTGTAGACACCACAGGTACTACAGGTATGTGTGTGAAGCTTCATTCCAGGGGAGAAAACGAGAGCGAGGTGGAATTGTCACCATCCAATATTGTCCACCCTCATGACCATAGCTTGGGGTGGATAGTCTGACAAACAGGCAATAAGTCCTTTATTCTTAGTTTCTCGGTACTCTCCTCCACTGTACATTGGCCTGCTGTAGGTCAATTTGGTGGATAACTTTGACAGCTGTGGCCATAGACTTGCCCTTTACTACATCGTGTTTTGGGGTTGCATTCGTCCTCCAGGGTTGTGTGTAGGCACCTGGACAGAACCTGGTGCAGAGCTTGGGTGGTACCCAAACGGCTCACATGAGCATGATGCCACCTTTCTTAGCTTTGGGGTATGCAGTAGGAATGTGTGCCACTAGTCCCTCCTGCATCAGGGACAGTAGAGTTAGTAATGCTTGTAGCGGGAATGTTATGTGTCGGGTATTCGTCAAAGTAATAATATATTTATGCCATTTTAATAGCAAATAATGTTGCTCCATTGTGTAACAGTTTGTCTGCTACTACTTATACTCCGTCAAGCATTTCATCTTCTGCATGGTATTGTACTGCTTTGTCTGGTTTATTGCTGCCAGGTGCTGCACAATGATCGATGCACGTAATCATTACCCACAGCAGTGGTGTCGGTCAGTGTGGTGTAACTACCTTCCTCAACAATCACCAGCTGCTGGCTTGTGACAGTTTTGACAAAAAATAGTCGGTCTCTCTCATTCCGTTATCCCTTTGTCGACTCTGAGATGCTCAACAACCACATAATTTGGTACTTCCCGTTTAGCCTAGTATTTGCAGTATTTGCTTCCTACACCAGCCACAGTGCTTTTCTTCCCACGTTCTTTTTTTCCGCTGGTTTGGGATTATCTTTTGTGTTACATTCTTTCGTTTTCTGTTACATCCTTTTCCTGTTCTTGTGTGTTAACGTTTCAGTGGAATGGTGCAATGCATTTCCAACCAATACAGTCATTCTGGTCGAAATTGGATTCAACTGTACAGGTTTCCAATGCTTATGGCGTACTTCTGATGTATTCTCAGTCGTATTGAGGACACATGGGTGGGTAAACCGCTTATAGGGCGGTTCTCATCGGCAGCAGCAGGTACACTGGGACCCACGTGGAGATTGTGGGTGGTGTCCAGCTAAAGCTTTCGTGCTTTGGCCTATGCCAAGGGCATGATACGTACCCTGTGCATGGAAAGACGATGAAAATCAGCAGCTTTGCAAATGCACCTCTACAGCCCGTTTCCGCAGTGACACACATTGTGGCTGTTTTTGATCCGTTAGTACACTATGTTTGCTGCCGCAGACATGTGTCAGTATTGTCCGGTGCTACTGCTAACTCAAATGGCACGAAATGACAGGTTTCTCGTCGCTCGTCAATGGCTGAAGCCTTTCTTCTTACAAACCCGCCCGCCATGCGAACGGTTTAGCAAAACCACCACCCTCGCTCATGCAAACACTAGGGCACACGTATAGTATCAACGGAAAATGCACAACAATGCCTCTGAATACTCTTCTTCTTGAGAAAATTGGCATTGACTGCCCGACTGTCGATAAAAAATACGTCTGCAAAATGCAGCTGTTTGCATTTGAATTTTCCCGCGCTTTGGCATTTGGGATAATAAAACTACCTCTAAACGTCGACTTTTCGCAAAACGGCGCATCGCCTGTAGTGGGGTACTACAGTAGAGTTTGTTTTGTAGGGGGTCCCGGCCGGACGAGAAACTGAGCGCAATCTACATGTATGTCACTATGTGCAATATGTACAGTCTACAACAGTACAGTCACTTCCTTAGTAAGTGATACTTTAAGCTGATGTATCCTGGCCACAAGTATCTAGTACGATCATTTGTGTGCGGGCCAACCGAACGTCGAACACAGTACAGGAGAACACTAGAGAGGTTGTGCATAACGAAAATTCGTAACTTAGACGTAGTCTGGGCACGAGCAACGAAAAAGGTAAGGAACTTTCGCGAGGAGGACCTTACGTTTTGAACTTTCGCTTCTTTCTCGCAAGCTTCTGTATACATTATAGCAATAAAAACTGCTTTATGGCAGCTTTCTAAAAAAAGTTATTGTGTTCTAGTCCAGGGTCCGGCATAGGCTATAGAAAATTTATAAAATTGCTTCCAAACTGGCTTGGACTAGGGCTAAAAAGTAAGAAATTAACGAAATGTGATTGCCGAAAATTAAAATTTCACACAAAACCTCACAATAATCACAACACTTGACAATCAAAATACTGTACTGCTTCCAACACTTGTTTAGTCTGACACTGCACTTGTACTGCACCAACATGCATGCATGGGAAAGAGGATCACGAAGGGAAAAGGTCTTCTAGCTTTTCATCCTGTGTGTGATTATTGTGAGGTTTTGTGTGAAATTTTAATTTTCGGCAATCACATTTCGTTAATTTCTTACTTTTTAGCCGGAGTCCAAGCCAGTTTGGAAGCAATTTTATAAATTTTCTATAGCCTATGCCGGACCCTGGACTAGAACACAATAACTTTTTTTAGAAAGCTGCCATAAAGCAGTTTTTATTGCTATAATTTCTTTTGTTTTTTTCTGTCACCAATCAATGGAATGCCCTTATGTAAATGATGGCCTTCACATCATATCAATACCCTATTATACGCATTGATGTGCAAGCCTTTTCTTGCAGAAAATGGCACTAGCATAATGCATGTTCTTCTGCTGGGGAAACATGTGGTTAGTGGTGGTGATACCTTTTTTATACGCAGGTCATTCTGTGCATGTTGCAGAATTTCACGACTTGTCATAAAATTGTCTTGCCTTTCAGATAGTTCAGATTTCCCCACCCTCGATCAGATTTATTTGAGAAATGTAACCAGGTGCGTGTCGCAGATGTTTTTGTTGATTCGGTGTTTAAAATTGTTTATAATCATGGGTATCGTGATAAGGTCATCCTGCATCATATTGCATTGAAATCGTAATCCTGTTGATGTCGACACCACTTTTGGAAGTGGTTCAATGACTTCAAACTGTTAGTCCACGATTTTCTAAAACAACACATCAAAGGAGGAACAATAAACATGTATTAAAATGTAAACAAATACATTGTTGAGTCCGGCATCTCGTTCCAACAACTACACTGATCCTGAGGATAAAAGGGGCAAGGCCAGTGGAGGTTGGAGGTCATTATTATCAAATTGTCAAATTTTTGATAGGGCAATCCCCGCAGGCCTAAGGCCTTCTTACAGGGTACCCTGGAGGTACTGAGAGATAAACAAGGCACTCCATAATAATAAAATGTTACACATCTTTTGCCGTGAGTATGAATGATATCCAGTCAAACCTCCTTAGAACGAACACCAAGGGACCGAAGACGGCAACGTCTGTAGGGGCTTCCCTATCAAAATAATAAATTCTACTACTACTACTACTACTACTACTACTACTACTACTACTACTACTACTACTACTACTACCGATGGTATAAACCCCCTATAAACCCTAGCGGCAGATGCAGCGCCTAACGGTGGGGGTGAGTGGGTAAGCCTCACAACCACTGGCACAAGTGCCGAAAACGACCTCATTAGCTGCATCCATGTACCCCTTGTGCCTGGCCACAAGTTCCCAGTTGACTGTGGGTAGCAGCACGGCTGGAAAAACCGCTCCCAGGCAGGACTTGAACCAGGTAACTCTCGTATCTCAATCATGGTCTTTGACCAACCCACTGTGCCTGCCTGGTCTAAAGCTAGGGTTTATCGGGTGTTAGCGGCCGTCGTGAGTTCCCTTCGGGAACGGATACGATAATTTACTTTTTTTTTTTTTACCGATGGTATTTATTCTGTGAGTTTGTCTTAACCTATTTATAACCAGTGAATACATTTCTCCAATAGACATACGAATAGATTTTTTCTACAGCGAAAGATTCTAAGCCACACCGACTCGTCTCGTATGAAACAAATGAGTCACTGAACCTTTCTTTGGCAACATGACGGCAACTGAAACAGCAACTGAGAAAGTACGATTCATGTACAGCACATTCTTGCAGGTACTACAAACAGATTGTAGATCGTAATTTTTGCTTTGGCAGCACGCAACTATATTTGGGGCAGTGCAATCTCGGCGGTACTCACAAATCAAACAGCCCCGACTCGAGTAAACAAATCCAATCATACAAGTACGAGATTTTCACGAGACGAGACTGCACCCATTGGCTTGTTTGGTATGAAGCAAACAAGTCACTGAACCTCTCCATAATGGAGATTTTCCCTGATATGCGAATTTATTTTGCATACTCGGTCAATGGGTCCTTGAACCTTTCCCTCCAGATCATAGGAACTGCCAACGATAGTATGCCACTGGCCAATGCCTTACTTGTAACGTACCAATGTACAATGAACATGAGTATTTCGACAACACATCTAAGCCTCAGCAGCAACATAAGCCTTACCGTCAAGAAGGTGAACTCACGTTCTTCGCACACTGTAGGCAAGGGCAAAGAGATAAAAATGGATCTAAATCCAAATAAAATCAGCACACGTTTCCGTAAATGAAAGGGTGAGCATAAGCAAATGAATCGAAGGAAACTGGTCAACTCAGGGATCACCTGTCATTGAGTATTTCGTAAAAGGAGGCCTCGGCAGCGGAAAAGCAAAATTTAGAAAGGAGATCCTGTCAGCTTTTCCATTATTTATTGCATTCCGCCCAAAATCAGCACACTTTTCGTAAATGAAAGAGTCAACACAAGCAAATGAATCAAAGGGAACTGGTCAACTCACATGTCATTGAGTAATATTCCGCGAAAGGAGGTCTCAGCAGCGCCGAAACGAAATAAGCCAGGCCAGGAGACGAAATATCCGAAACAGCTCATGCAAGAAACAGTTCCAAAGAAGGAAGGAAGTTCCTCGTGCATGCACATCCGAAAAGGCAACAACAAAAAGTCTGCAATGCCCACGCATGCGGCCAGCCGGCCGCGCGATGGTAGGAACCATGGTCCAGGACCAGGTACCGAGCATCTTACGTAGAAACTTACGTAGCTACGTAGACAACGTGTCTGAATAGCGGTGTCGTTAGGTAGCGCCATGTGAACACAATACAGGTCTGCTCTCGATATAACAACTCTCACTTGTACATAAACCTCGTTAGTACATAAAAAAATCAAATCCCGCGCCGAAACAGCATCACTCCCACACAAAATTTGTTCTACACAACATAATCCTACATAACATAAACCTCGACATAACACACGCTACGGCGGTCCCCGACGTGCGCACTCTCGATACAACATAAATTCACGTGCATGGTATGATCAAGCGGTAGCTGTAGCTAGGCAGTTTAGGCCAGTTTAGTCCTACATAACGTAAACCTCGGCATAACGCACCCTATACGCGCAGTCCCCGACGTGTACACTCTCGATACAACGTAGATTCACGTGCGCGGTACAATCAAGCTGTAGCCGTAGCTAGCCAGTTTAGTCCTATTGTGCATATTTTCTGCAGCATTGATGGTATCTGATGTCGATGGTGGTACAGTGTGTATATGTTTGCACGGTTGAACCTGCCTTGTAATACCCTTCATTTTGAGGTGCATCTTGTATTTCACACACGGTTTTCTACATAACATAACTCTCGATATAACATAATGTTTGCGTGGTCCCAGAGATTACGTTATATGGAGAGTAGACCTGTAATAGAAAAGCTGACAGGATCGCTTTTCTAAATGTACATGTAGCTGTGTTGATGCGCGTGGTGTGAAGATCTTTTCGCCATGGCCCTTTCAAGTCGTACGGCGAGTTCTTCCTACTCGGCAGCCTCTTGAGCTGATGGATCTCTTTCCCTCTCTCTCAGCGATCCTCTGACACCTGGACAGCGCTCGGCTAGTTCTGTCAGTTCTGTCAGATCTGGAAATCTCGTCAGTGCTCGCCCTGTGACAAATTATTCTGCTGATTCCCCGCAGCAGAATTCTGCCACTTCGGCGTCTTCGTCTTCCCCTGCGACGTCTCAGCGAAGGACATTAATTTGATCTCGTGATGGACCTGGCCCTTCTCAGGCAGCTTCGTTCTCACGACCAACCATTTCGACGAGGGTCTCCAGCCATGGAGATCGTTGCCTGTGAGCTGGAAAACTTGAGCCCAACTCAGTTCGATGGTGTGACGAAGAAAGCTATTCGCGACAGAGTGATGAAGCTGCTGGAGCTGTTCGCGCAAACAGCGGGAAAAGTACTCGAAAGGGTCACCATGGTCACACTACGTTTTTCGTTGAGCACAACAGATTTTCTTTACGAATTTTCGTCACTTCCAGACGGCTCAGATTCCGAAAGATCTTTACGAATTTTCGTTATGCACAACTTCTCTACTTTGAGCTCTACTTCACGCACTTATTTGTATTTGTATTTGATTATATTCAAGGATTTCCCAAAGGCTTTGGGCCTGTCGAGGGGATCTCCTGCAAGAAGAATGAAATGACAACTTTATGTAGAGGGAGCAGTTAATCGAGGATAGGCTAAGGAAATAGATCGAGGCATACAAAATCTGGTAATTAAGTAGTCGGGATACCGTCAGTGTAATGAATAATTATATCGGCGAAAATGCTGATAGAGAGAATGCTTGAATTCGGGGAGGCTGGTTATTGAGGTAAGAGAAGGCGGTAGGCAATTCCATAGCATTGCAGCTTTGTTGGAAAAGAGGGAAGAAAAACTCACACCGTGCTAATTGATGTTAAGTTCGTTTGGTCTTCTTGGACTTGAAGACAGTGACTTACCTAGGATACCCTGTAAGAAGACTTACAGTCTGTGGGGATTGCCCTAGCAAAATAATAAATTAATACTACTACTACCAAGAGTACATAAAAGTTTATGTGCTCTCGCTACTACTACTAGAAGCATAGCAGTGACTGAAGGAGTCTAGCTCTCATCACCAACCGTATCCTTACTGCCCGGGACAAACGAATGTACACAGGTGTCTGCTTACTGGACATGTCAAAAGCATTCGATAAAGTTAGACATCACCAACTAATTCTCGACCTCTTCAATGTTGGCATCACGGCCACAGCCCTGCGGTGGTTCATGTCTTACCTCTCCGAACGGACCCAGCGTGTGTGTATCGGACCATCACGCAGCACTATCACTCGCTGCACCTGCGGAGTGCCACAGGGATCTGTGCTCGGCCCCATTTTGTTCAACGTATACGCTCGGGAAATACCCTATGTTGCTGGACAAGCTTTGTCTTTGCAGTTTGCAGATGACATTGGTCTCACTTGCAGCAAACCGACTAAGCCTGAAGTGTCTGCAATTCTGTCTGCGTCAGCTTCAGCTATTGCTAACTGGCTAAACGACCGTGGCTTGATCCTGAATGCTTCCAAAAGCCAGGTGATCTCCATTTCTGGGAACCTACCTGAGAAGCATACTCCACTCTCGGTGAACTGTAACGGGACCCTGCTGCCACTTGTGGAGTCTGCCAGGTACCTTGGCATAACATTTGATAGCAACATGTCTTGGGATGACCACGTAACCCGCTGTGCAAACCGTGTATCACAAAAGATCGGAGTCCTGTGGAGGATGCGGCGTTGCCTCAGCACACAGGGTCGGATAACTTACTTCCAGTCCATCATAATGCCTGATCTTCTATATGGATCAAATGCATTCTCGACATCTCTGGCAGCCAGGCACTGTCATCGACTACAGGTTCTGCAAAACCGTGGTGTCCGTGTAGTGTTTGGACGCCCGCCATGGACATCCGCACATGACCTACTGGAGCGCCTCTCACTGTATCGGGTGACTGAAGTATACAAGCAGAAGCTGGCATTCCTTGCATGGCGCTGCCGTTACGGCCAAGCAAGTCCTGAGCTCCAGGTTCTCTTGCTGCCAGCTTGTGGCCCGTCCACGCGCCTGGACTCTGGCATGGGTCTCTGCCTGCCACCCGCCCGCAGCAACTCTGGAAAGGGGACATTCGCCTTCCAGGGTGCGCTATGCTGGAACAACCTGCCTAGCAGTATTTGCTCCATCTCCGTTCCTCGTCAGTTCCGTGCTGCAGCAGTCCCGTTTCTTCTATGAACTGAGAACATTGCAAAGCAATTGTATGTGTGGCTGTCAATGTACATGTGTGTGTGTGTGTATATGTGTGTGTGTGTGTGTATGTGTGTGCGTGCGCATGTGCGTGTGTGTGTGTTGGGGGGGGGGGTACGTGTCCGAGTATGTGTGCATGTGTGTGTGTAGGTGTGGGTATGTACATGTATGTGTGTGGGTATGTGTGTGCGTGTGTGTGTGTGAGTGTGTGTGTGTGTGTGTGTGTGTGTGTGTGTGTGTGTGTGTGTGTGTGTGTGTGTGTGTGTGTGTGTGTGTGTGTGTGTGTGTGTGTGTGTGGATGTGTGGGTGTGTGGATGTGTGGGTGTAGATGTGCAATGCTTCGACTTCTCTCTTTTCTCTTCTCTTCTCTCTTCCTGTCGGTGTCTTCCGCTTCTGGGCCGGCATGGCCCATACTTCATGCGTGCTTGTTCCTGTTGTGGTTATGTCTACTGTGTCTTGCCGCAACTCCGGCTTTGGCCGTGACCACGATGTGTTTCCCCCTTTTCTCCTTTATCCTTTCCTGTCTCTTTTTGCTAAAAGCTTTCTTCTCGCCGTGACCACGATTTTTCTTCTTTTTCTCCTTTATTCTTTTTCTCTCCTTCTTTTCTCTTCTTCCTTTGCTGAGAGCCTTCTGTTCCCATATCTTCTTCACATATGTGTCCCCATTTCTGGGTTACTTGGACTTCATTCGCTTCCTTGTCATTGGACATGTTCAGTCCGTTCGGTTTGCGAATTCAAATAAACACAACCACCAGTGGGCTAGCAATTGATGACAAGCAGCGATAGGCAAAAACGTACAGTTTCAACTTACGGTAACACTTTGCTGAAACGAATTATTCAATACAGATGACACCATTGAAGAATTATAATGCAGTTGGGATCATTCTATCTCAACCAAATGCCTTCTTCGTTGCAATATGGCTGTCTGTTGTATACACGCCTGTTGTATAAGGCAGTTTGCAAACGGTGCATCATACGCAATTACTAGCATATTCCAGAGTAGGCTGTATGATTGTATAGTATTGTATTGTGTTGTATTGCTTTTATTTTACATCGCAAGTCAAACGGGCAATCATGCCCAATGTTATGATGACGATGGAAAGGGAGAAAAGAATAAGAACAAGATTAGTTATCCTGGATTATGGGGAGTGGAGAAAACAGTGAGATGTGCTAGGGCAGGACAACTAGACGGGAATGCTAGGCTGTGAGATTCCGAAGTACATCTATTTTGTGTTTGGTTTATGTAATGCATTGCAAATCCAAGGACTATCATCCCCAAAAGGATAAAATCTAAGATAACCTGGATAGGTGGAGTAAAGAAAACAGTGAGTATGGAGAACTCTCGGGATAGGGAACATCCTAGCATTAGCCATGAAAGTAACTTTCAATAAACGCTTGAATCCGCATGTGGTAGGGCAAGATCCCGAAGTACTGCGGATGTTGGGAAGGGGCAGATTGCAGGCTTCCCGACCTCTGGTGGCACGGGGCAGCGAACAGTAATCCAGGCGTGATTTGAGCAGCAAACTGACATTGCCATGAAGAATACGGTGTACGAGAAGCCGCAACTTGCAATCCGCCCGCTCAACAGCCGGACAAATGCCCAGTTGGCATATATATACGGCTGCATAGTGTGGGCACGTGAGGGCTGGGTTGTGATACAGCGGATGCAGCGTTTATCCAGTCTGATGAGGATCTGTTTGAGGCTTGCTGAGAGGCTGGAGAAGTAGGCGTTCGAGGCGTAGAGTAGGTCAGGTAGGATAAAAGCTGTGTAGTAAAGGAGGGACTGCGCACGGGTGATGTCTGCTCTGATGTGGCGCAAGACTCGGAGTTTGTAGGACACCTTCTTCACTACAGCAGCCACTTGACCTGCCCAGCTCAAGCGCTCGTCCAGACAAATACCAAGGTATTTGGCTGTGCTGGTTTGAGCCAGAGGAGTGCCACGACATGTAACTTCAAGCTCTAGTCTGCTCCGCCTTCCGGCGGAGATGCCCAGAACCTGGGTTATGACAAGTAGAAAGTTCTCCGAGCTGCAGCCGATAAGTTGCGACGACCATAAGGACAACAGGCTAATTTGGCGAAGACCGCTGAACACAGTTTTTTGTACTTTTGGGCGAAACATTCCATGCTCATCAATTAGTGTACCCAGGTAATTTTAACAGTAGAGACGGGGAAAATGCCAGTACCTTTCCAGGCCCGGTACAGTTGTTTGAACTCTTTTATTCTCACGATGGCCTGTGGCCAATAAGAGAAAAAGAATTACGGGCACGGGGATCAGATAAAGAGAAATCAAAGTTTAGTTGCTTGCTGAAATAGTACTTTTTTTAGTACTGTAGCGATGGTAATAAGGAGTTTATCACGTAGGCTGGGCAAAATGGGCCGGGCTATTGATGTGCTAATCAATGTGAGTAGGTACATACGGAAGAGACAAGTGGTAGGATGTTTGCTTTGAAATCTCGTCAGGGGTTGATTTGCCGGAGGCTGAGTGGGAGGCTAGTATTAAAGATATCAAGAGAAGCATAGATGGGAGAGTCTCTTAGCCGGTTTGTGCGTGTTGTGGGTAGCTCAAAGGTTGGGGGAATCTGAGCGTGCGAATGGGTTGTATTCGGGGTAGGCGAATTGCAAGAAGGTGTGGTGGTGCAGGCTATGTGCAAGCAGAATATGGAAGTGGGTATACCGGTCCGGCGGCTGATGAGTGATGGCCATTTGAGCCGGTGCAGCAGCACGGAGTTTTATTTTTTACTAGCAAACACAGCCCTACTAATAATCAGGGGAAGAGGACAACTGAAATGACACTGGACAACAAGACAAAGTGGGTTCTGTGTTCAAAGAAGGGGAGGTGCAAACAGAGGCGAGCTGCGCGCCCTTGGATGCGCTCAAGCCGGTCGTTGAGGGTTGCGGGGAGGGGTGAGAGGACAGTGCAAGCATACTCAAGAATAGGGCGGATGTAAGGTTTTACTGTATCAGAATGTGAGTAGTCCGACACGGTTAATGGCTACGGACATACCAGGACAAGTGATTGTAATCTTGACAAGGGCAATATACAAAAACACAAAGCATAATCATGCTGGAATGGATGCAGAAAAAAACAACGAAGAAGAGAAATGAGATTCCTCCGCATGACAAGATTATGAAGGGAACCAAAGGCAAAAGCAAAAGGAACGATGAAGACGATCCTGGAGGTTTTGCTTGACCAGTCTCTTCTCTAACGGTCCACAGAAACACAAAATATGCCATCAGATGAATGAGTTCCCGTACTCTAGTATTTCGCTGCAGACGAAGAGGGACTATAGACAAAGGACGTACAGTCATGCGTACAATGGCAAATTTTAACATTTAGTGACTTCTCCAATGCCGCTATGTTTCCAATGCCGCTAACCGAGGATGAGGACAAGTCCCAGGCAATTGAGCGGCCCACTGTCAAGCCCAAGCCACTGAAGCTAGAGCAAATCACGGATGACACGTGGAAACTGGTATCAAACGAACCTCACAGAGTGAAGAAAGCCGTAATCTATGTGGGCAATTTGAACTCACATAGCAGTGAAGAAAGTGTCAAGGAATTCACTGAGCAACGCTCTGCAGCAGTAAACAAACCGGTGAAGGTTCACCAGTGCAGCATACACACCACAGAAGATGGGAAAGTGTCTGCCCGCTTGATGATCGATGCGACTGACCTTGAAATCGCCACTGCTCCAAACTTTTGGCCTCGCCCACTGTACGCGCGGGTTTGGCGCCACCGTGAGCGTCCGAAGGGGGACACCTTGTCCGGCTCACACAGTGACACTCTCAGTGATGCTCCAAAGGGGGACACCTTGTCCGGCTCACACAGTGACGCTCTCTCCGAGTCCTCCGACACTCAAGCTCAAAGCTCCAATTAGATCTTTTCGGATCCTGCTGACGAACACATTTGGACTACTGAGTAAACTTGGTGACTTTCACCATGCTGTACACGTTCACCAACCTGACATTGCCATTGTCACAGAGAGCAAGCTAACCCCTGAGAAGGCTACTGATTCCGAACTGTCCTTGCCTGGGTACTACTCCCCACTGCGGAAGGATCGAACAGCTCATGGAGGAGGAGTTGCGGTTTGGGTTAAAGCCAGTCTGGCCCTCCGAGAACTCGATGACATCCAGGTCGGTAATGAGGAGCTAATATGGCTGAGTGTCAGAACTGTGGATAAGAAGTCAGTGGCTGTGTGTGCTGCATATCGCTCTGGCTCCTGCCACGACAATGACATCAGTACCCTTGAAGCCATCAGTGCTGGCATAGACCTGGCCCGTAAATCTTGTCAATATGTGGTATTGGCTGGAGATTTTAACGTACACAACGTGGATTGGCTCGGCAGCACCAAGACAATTCATGCAGGTGTGTACACTGAAGACATGTGTGCTCTTCACTGCTTGAAGCAGCACGTGCATGAGCCCACCACGGGCCTTAACCCACTCGACTAAATAATGACTGACCGACCGGGAGATGCGACCGTCAATACCTTATCACCTCTGGGAAACTCTGACCATGCCTGTGTCCTAGCTGACTTTCATGTAAGCACAGCAGAGGAACCACCAGTGACCAGAACTGTCTGGCTTTACCAACGCGCAGACTGGGACAGACTCCGCCACTTCTTTAGAACAACAGATTGGCAGTCCACTGTCAGTGATGATCCTGATGCAATGTGTATGCACTTGACCCAGAATATTCTGGAAGGAATGCGCCGATACATACCGTCTAAGCAGTTGTGCATGAAACCATCTAACCCCTCTTGGTAGACACCGGAATGCACTGAGGCTGTAGCACAGAAACAAAGAGCATGGAGGAGACTCTGCGCCGACCGGTCAAGTGCCCAGCTGCAAGCCCGTTACAATGTCGCCAAGCACTCGGCTAACCATTGCCTGGCAACTGCCAAGCAGGCATTCACAGCAAGCCTGGCGCAGAAGTTAGCCTCTGGGTGTATGGCGTCTGGTGAATGGTGGCGAACCATCAAGAAGGCCTCTGGCCACGGAAACAGCCCATCCATACCTACTCTCCGCAGCACCGATGGTACGGAGCACGACACCAACCGCAGCAAAGCAGAGTGCATGGCCGAACACTTCGCCAACAAATGCAGTCTAGGGGCAGACGACCTATCCGCTCCATTTCCTTACGTCCGACCACGTACTGACCGCAACCTCTGCACCGTCCGGTTTCGCGAGACCACAGTCGAGCGAACTCTCCGCCAGCTCAACCCCACCAAGGCCACTGGTCCAGATGGGATACCTGCCCGCGTCTTGAAAGCTTGCTCTGCAGAATTGGCACGGCCGCTTTCAAAACTATTTACATGCTGTCTTCGCTCCGGCATCCAGCCACAACAGTGGAAGGTTGCAAACGTAGTTCCAGTCCACAAGCGCAAGTCTAAATCGTCGCCATCAAACTATCGACCAGTGTCGTTACTGAGCATCCTCTCCAAGGTCATGGAGACCATAGTCAACAGGGCAATGAGCAACTTCATGGAGACGAATCACGTCCTGTCAGAACGGCAATTTGGCTTCCGTCGCGGCCACAGTGCAGCAGACCTGCTGACTGCTCTCCACCACCAGTGGGTGCACACCGCCGGAGATAAAGGAGCTTCTCGAGTGCTGGCCATCGACATTGCTGGAGCATTTGACCGGGTGTCTCACACTGGTGTGTTGCACAAGGCTAGAGTGTATGGCATCTCGGGAGACCTGCATCGGTGGCTCCAAGACTACCTCTGCAACCGCACACTTCAAGTCCTCATCTCCGGCCAGACATCAGCCAGGCGCCCAGTTAAGGCTGGGGTGCCACAGGGCAGTATCCTGGGCCCCACCTTATTCTTGGTCTACGTCAACGACCTTGAAGACCACCTCCCAATCGGCTCCAACCTTGCCTCATTCGCCGATGACACAACCCTATACGCCGAAATTGCAACGCTCGCTGCTGTTCCTGACAGCGCTAGAGTACTCCAGGCTGCTGTCGACCTTGTATCCAGTTGGGGCTCGGATTGGAAAGTGCAGTTCGAGCCAGCCAAATCTCAGGCCCTTACAATTTCCCACCATCGTCGGGACTGGCCAATACCCCCCCCCCCATTGTCTTCAATGGAACTCCTGTCGAGGAGCAGCCCTCCATCAAAGTACTCGGCGTCACGTTTGACCATCAGCTAAAATTCAGCCAGCATATCCGAACTGTTGTAGTCCGAGCAACGCAGAGACTTGGAGCCTTGCGCAAGGCATTTCACTTGCTGACTATTCCTGCCCGGCTTCGAGCCTACAAAGCCTTTGTCCGGCCGGTTATGGAGTACTGCCCAATCGTCTGGATGGGGGCAGCTCCTTCCCACTTGAATCGGCTGGACTGGGTGCAGGAGCGAGCCATCAAGGCAATACATCCGCAATGCTGGCTTCCTAGCCTCATAATTCGCCGCACCATCGCTGCCCTCTGCCTCCTGTATAAAGCCCTTTGCGATAATTCTCCCGCTCTTCTCTCGAGAATGGCTCCACCGACACACCAACCCAGGACCACACGCCTCACCCACCAGGCTGTACGACTGTCCACCGCGCATCCCCATCAGTTACAGAATGTTCTTCCTGCCAATTCCCGGAACAATGTGAGCCGAGCCTTTCCCCACTCCGTCATCCCAATTTGGAACCAGCTGCCTACCTCTATCATTCCCCACCCATTTCACCCAAAGAACATCCAAAAGTTCAAGACAGCAGCTTATCACCATCTCCTCAGAACGAACTGGCACTGGGCCACTCATAGCATACGCGAGTAAGAGGGTACAGTGTCCTACCCTGCTTGGACATACATGTAATCTCTCCTCACGGATAGTCTCCTCTTGAATTTAAAAGTCTAACAGCGTTCACATCAATACTCAACTTATTCTTTTGCTCACTGAGCAATACAATCTTTCCATTTTCTTTCTTCTGTTTTCTTTTTCAATTTAATCCTCCCTACCCAAATATCCCTTTGGTGCGTCCATGGAGCTATGAAGCCGAGACCTCTGGTCGGCGGAGCTCAATGGGGCCCACCACCACACTCCATCATTCACCCCAGTGTCTGGAGATATGTGGATTTTGTAGAGAAAAAAAAGAAAAAAAATGCTGCTAGCCAAGATGGCAACACCCCAAACAGTGCGCATGCAACTCCCGTGTGCAGTGTTGAGCTGTGGCACAGGTGACGTCTTGCTTTATTAGTCAATGTGCCTTGCACAATAGTATAATTATATAGTATGTATGCAGTGCGTGTTAATGCATTACAATGTGTTTCCTTGCACATGAGTTGCATGTGCCATGCCCCACGGCCGTCGTACTAGTGCCAGTAGTGGGTCCAGCGTCAACAGCACTGTCTGTATAAATGCATTGCTCATCTGTTGGCTGAGAAGAGGGGTTGGCTGAGAAGAGGGGTGAGCACTACTCTCATGTTATGGCATTTGTTAGATGCAGGATGATTTCCTTCAGCCTTCTGAAATCATGTATCATGTGCATTCGCGGTTGCAGGCGTATCAATTTTAGTTTGAAATTTGCAGCCTCCTGCGGAGCGGAGCCCACGTTGCTTTGGCAGTGGCGGAGGCTCGCTTGCCGACGTAACCGGCGGAGACCTTCATGAACAATGGACTGACTAATTATTCACTTGTCCTGTCTTTCTAAATAACAAGTTATTGCACATGTTCTTGGTTTAGTTTTTGGCCTTTTTTCGTGCTTTGGAGTTACTTGTTGTTCTTGGAGAGTTCATCTTTAAGCTTCTCTACAAAAAAAAAAGAAAAAAAAGCTAGTACTGTAGTAGTAGTAAGACGCGCGCTGTACACTGTACAGTGAACCTGCATCTCATAGTCGTGGGGTCCGTGTTGAGTCCTTAGTGACTTGTTCAAACTATCGTAACTCACTCAATACTTGGTCGATACTCACATTCGAAACATGTGTCTGCAAGAGAAAACTCTCAGCTGGCGATAGAAACAATCGCCGAAGCGATACCACTACCGGTTGTTGAGATATCCGACTCGACATGGCAAATTCCGACTCGATTTTTGCGCAGTCTGCAGAACGCGTATTTTCCATCATGGATCATTTTTGCGCTATCTGCTGCCATGGAAACAAGATTCAAATTTAATGATGGTATATTCTCGCAGGTGGTAGTGTGTCGGGTGAGTGGCAGTGTGTCGGGTGAGTGGCAGTGTGTCGGGTGAGTGGCAGTGTGTCGGGTGAGTGGCAGTGTGTCGGGTGAGTGGCAGTGTGTCGGGTGAGTGGCAGTGTGTCGGGTGAGTGGCAGTGTGTCGGGTGAGTGGCAGTGTGTCGGGTGAGTGGCAGTGTGTCGGGTGAGTGGCAGTGTGCCGGGTGAGTGGCAGTGTGCCGGGTGAGTGGCAGTGGTCCGGGTGAGTGGCAGTGTGTCGGGTGAGTGGCAGTGTGTCGGGTGAGTGGCAGTGTGTCGGGTGAGTGGCAGTGTGTCGGGTGAGTGACAGTGTGTCGGGTGAGTGGCAGTGTGTCGGGTGAGTGGGAGTGTGTCGGGTGAGTTGCAGTGTGTCGGGTGAGTGGCAGTGTGCCGGATGAGTGGCAGTGTGCCGGGTGAGTGGCAGTGTGACGGGTGAGTGGCAGTGTGCCAGGTGAGTGGCAGCGTGTCGGGTGAGTGGCAGCGTGTCGGGTGAGTGGGAGTGTGTCGGGTGAGTGGCAGTGTGCCGGGTAAGTGGCAGTGTGTCGGGTGAGTGGCAGTGTGTCGGGTGAGTGGCAGTGTGCCGGGTGAGTGGCAGTGTGCCGGGTGAGTGGCAGTGTGTCGGGTGAGTGGCAGTGTGTCGGGTGAGTGGCAGTGTGCCGGGTGAGTGGCAATGTGTCGGGTGAGTGGCAGTGTGTCGGGTGAGTGGGAGTGTGTCAGGTGAGTGGCAGTGTGTCGGGTGAGTGGCAGTGTGACGGGTGAGTGGCAGTGTGTCGGGTGAGTGGCTTTGTGTCGGGTGAGTGGCAGTGTTGCGGGCGAGTGGCAATGTGCCGGGTGAGTGGCTGTGCATTCTAGCACCAGCTGAGAGTGTATTGCCCGCGCACTTGTGGCCCGCGCTCTTGTCGGTTTGCGCTCACAGTGCTGGCCAAAGACATCCAACCTCATGAATAAAGTAGCGCCGTGTTCGAGTGCACAGACCTGCAGTGTGTGTAGTGCTAGGGCTGGAGTGCACAGACCTGCAGTGTGTGTAGTGCTAGGGTTGGAGTGCACAGACCTGCAGTGTGTAGTGCTAGGGCTGGAGTGCACAGACCAGTGTGTGTAGTGCTAGGGTTGGAGTGCACAGACCAGTGTGTGTAGTGCTAGGGCTGGAGTGCACAGACCAGTGTGTGTAGTGCTAGGGCTGGAGTGCACAGACCAGTGTGTGTAGTGCTAGGGCTGGAGTGCACAGACCAGTGTGTGTAGTGCTAGGGCTGGAGTGCACAGACCAGTGTGTGTAGTGCTAGGGCTGGAGTGCACAGACCTGCAGTGTGTGTAGTGCTAGGGCTGTGTAGTGCACACACCTGCAGTGTGTGTAGTGCTAGGGTTGGAGTGCGCAGACCAGTATATGTAGTGCTAGGGCTGGAGTGCACAGACCTGCAGTATGTATAGTGCTAGGGCTACGTAGTGCCCGGCAACAGTATTTTATTGATGAGGTTGGATTTCTTTGGCCAGCACTATAGTACCGACACCACATGTAGTTGCAGGTCGGTACTCAACACTGCGCCGGTGCTGGTCTACGCGGATGGTATTGCTTGGTCGTCCAGTGTTCGTTACTGCTGGGTTCACTGACTTCATGCATATCCACACTCAGCGAGCTGGCAGAAGTCACAGGGGCCACGAGTACGGTTCTTTCAGTTGGCAAATTCCAGGTGCGAGTGTGCCGAAAGCTATACGTAGCCTGTGTTGACATGTTTATAGTCAGTTTCAAAGAAATTAGCAATCCTGGCGATCGCCCGGGGAGTTTGCCGTCTTACCGTATGAGCGCTTGAGCGCTGCCTGGAAAAACTCACTGTGAACTCGAAGAAATATTCCGTGCGAAAGCATGAAAAATGACAACTCACTGACGTCGGTATTCGTACATGTTCGTCTGGTTTACAACAAACGAGTTCTTCCTCGTATCGATATAGAGTCAGAGAGGACATGTCGAAAGTGTGGTAAATTTTGAAGAGCGGGATGCATCCCAATTCGTATTGTGACCAAATAGATTCTTTGAGCTGCCGCGGATGCAATTTACTTTCATGATGTGACGAAAACGGCATCGACACAGGCTCATTCCCAAGGCCTTGATGTGGCAAAGCTATCCGTGTGACTTCGACGACATTTTGAGAAAAGCAGATGCCTGTGAAAGCTGATAGAAGACGGCGTTGACTCCTAAATTCAAATAAATTGGTGATCTTCAAATACTAAAATAATTCTCAAACAGAAATCGATCGATCGGTGTACCGGTGTATTCAACAACACGTAGCTACAGCACAATGACTTCCGTGTTCAGTCACACAGTTTCAGTGTTGTTTGTGTTCACAACTTCACATGGCGTGAGCCAGTCAAGCGTCAGTCAGTTCGACAGGAAACGCGAGCTCCAACAACAAGTCGTTTGGCGCAGCCACCCTTCTTGATTTTGTCTTGTACCAGCGTGCGCGTGATCACCAAAACAATGAAAAACGAAGAAAAAATGTTTGACTTGAAGATTTGTTGGGATTTGAACTCACAACTTCATGGTCAGCACACAGCATTCATAACCACAAGGCCAAAAAGGAAAGGATAAATCGTGGGTTTTGATAACAAATCAAGCCATTTTATGTACTTTGTTGTCAAATTTCCCTTATCTTCATACTTTCTAGGACCCAAACTTGATTGCTAATCTTTTTGAAACAGACTGTAGGGGTCGCAAGCATCAGAATATGAGGCTGGGCATATTCGTGGCGAATCAGTGAGCGAACGCTATGTGTTCACTTTTAAACGGGAGAAGAGAGTGGGCCATTTGATGTCGTGTTTTATTCTCATGGTGGCCTGTGGCCAATAAGAGATATTAAAGCGAGATTTACCTCACATAGATGGCTTGGAAATAGACAGCTATCCAAACACACCAGCAACACAGCACCAAGCACACCAGACTGCCAAATTAAAATCAGCATCTCACTTGAATAAGGATTTTTGACATGTTAGTCATCATTTGAGCCTGTACTTCAAGACCATCTGATCAAACGCCAAATGTCCCAATCCTTTAAACAAGCCTAGTTAACAGGTGTGAGTTTTACCACCACATGAATCAACATAGTAAACAAGTAGTCTAATACTCACCATCGCACCGCACCAGATTATCCCACTTGCCGTTGGTAGCATTGTGCTCACTGCATGTCATTGGCGTGTGTTTCTGTGGCAGGTATCCATAGTTACAGGTAACCCATGCATAGCGGTAAACGGTGGCCTGGTAGATGGTTACTTTTCCATGGTTTACCGTAATCGTACTTGGGCAATAATCCAGGATCGCTATCAAGTTTTGTGACATCCGTCAAGACAACGAAAAAGAAGCATGAAAGCAAGAAAAACAAGACACACTGGCATAAGCACCACAATCAGGCTACTTCATCCTATCTACTGGGTGTTTCGTGTATTTTGACCTATAAGTTAAAGGCAATAAAATGACATTCACCACAACACCGAGAAAGACGCATGAAGGCTCACGAAGAAATACACACTGAGATAAACAGTGCAATAAGATTACAACAATCAAGTGCATACCACTGGCTCCATTCACTAATCTATTTCACACCAAACCAAGTAGGCAAAGTGGGTGGGTCCAGGACCATGAATGGAAAACGAGAGGTACCTGGTCCCAGTCCTTCCTGGTAGCGGTTTTTGCAGCTGTGCTGCTACCCACAGTCAACTGGGAACTTGTGTGGCCAGATGCAAGGGGTACACGGATGTGGCTAATGGGGATTTCGGCACTTGTGCACATGGCTGTGAGACTTATTCTGTCACCCCCACGGTTAGTCGCTGCATCTGTCAATAGGATTTCTCAGGTGTATGTGGCCACAGTGTGTTCCCTCGGGGGCTAGGAGACAATTTACCGTATTTGCCAGAGTATAGCGAGCACCTGGGTATAATGCACACCCCTATTTTTAAATGTAGAAAGGAAAAGGACATTATAGATACGAGTTAAGAGTAAAGATCCATCACTGTAACCAGATACTATATACAGTCAGAAAGTGCAACAACTAGGCACAACACTTTTCCTTTCTACATTTATTATTGGCTCAACATCCGAGTTTTAAATTGCACCCCTATTTTTGACACACGTTATAGCAATTCAAGGTGTATCCAGACTATACTGCGCTGCCGGGATTTGAGAGCATTGTCGATAATAGAGACGGTACTATTGCGACAATTTTACATTTAAATTTTGTATAAAGGCCATGCCACCACTGGAGTCTCGTACCCACCATGCATTAGCAGTGTAGCTGGCAGTAGACACTAGAAATGCACAGCCATATATGGTTTGCTCAGGGTCAGAGGTGGCCAACTTCGCAATAGTTGGATGCATTTCACTACTTTTCGAAGTACATGCACTTTCCATTTCGCAGCTTAGCGCGTGCTTTTGGATTTGAGGCCTGAAATAGTACACCTACTGTGGTCAATATACTCCTGAAAATACGGTACTACACACAGTAAGCAACTTTGACTGCTCAAAACTATTCAATACCTACCCAGAGATGGATGGTGTAAAAGTTCACACTACAACTGCAATAGTTGTCACCTTCTTATTGTTATCGCCTTTGATATTGTCATGCAGGTAGTTTGCTCACACCTTGCCAATGCCGGTTCTTTTCCTGTTTCACCTTCTGCTTGGTTCTATAGTTGCGTTCATCCTTTATAACCGTCATTCGACGTGTACGTCATGGTGCATGTGATTTCAACCAGCCTCTTGCAGTAAAATTCAAAAACTGCGCTCCGGACTTCCGTCACTTTTGCATCAACGGTTGTGCCAAATATTCTGTAAATTCTGGGATGCTGGCATAGTTAAGCGGTACTGTCCCAGGAACTCTTCTAAGGTGAGGCAATGTTGGCTTGATGGAGTTTTGTTCGTAGCTTGTTCGAGTACGCTATGGCGTGGCTCGTTTGTAGACCCATAAGGCCACCATTTTTTATATCTATGTTTTGCGTCGTCCGCACGCATACGTTTTGATTTATTTCGGGGAAAAAAAGCGAATATGCACATTGCATATTGAGTGTACGATCGCGCGAGTCATCAGTGTGAACTGGTTGCATACGGCGAAGCTGGGATTCACAAATGGCCTCGAGTCGAGGCCAGCGTTGGTAAATTGTCTGTTCGGCATCTGCGAGCAGTATTCTATGAGCTTACATCAGACCGCATCGATTGCCTCAAGCTGAGAGGATGCGCCGTTCCGGAGCTCTTTGCACCGCTGCTGAAGTCTGAGTACAATAATCCAGCGAAGTATGGGCACCTCCTCTGTCTAAAGTGAATATTTGCTCATGCTCAAAAACCCAAACTTTGTCCTTCGATGCACAACTTTTCTTTCGAATGTACAACATGAACGAGCTGTTGTGCTACATGTATGTACAGTTCTAGCTAATTCTATACATCTCTGATGAGCTTTTTTATTATTTTGCAATTTTATATTTCTTTTCCATCTCTCGCATATGATTCTGGAAGTTGAACTGACGCGAAACATAGATATAAAAAATGATGGCCTAATAGACAATATGATTTTTCGGGCATTTTTGAGGGGTATGCCAGTTTGAAGGTTCCCTTCAGAAACCTTTTTCAACGGCTTTGCACAGTCGATCTACACCCTAGAGGGAACCCACCTGCAAATGGTGAGCCAAATCGGAGAGATCTACTTGCATACTTTGGTATTCTGAGACATGCTCTCCAAAGTTAACACAAAGTAAACAAAATCTGTCACTCACGTCTGCATTGTACACGCTCCCACTTGCCGTGCGTACGATTGTGTCCGAGGCATGCTACTTTGTCCTTAGGCTCTGCAAGAAAACCTGCTTTACACGTGATGGTTGCCACATCCACAATGCTGCTTCCCATCTTAGCTACATTTCCATTGTATATTTGGATCGTACTTGGGCAATAATTAGGTTGAGCTATTAAGTATTGGTAAAGGATTGACATCGAACATGACACCGGCCCGGAAGAGACACACAAAAGAAACAAGACATGGAGACGTAAGTGGCCAGACTGGACTACTCTGATTATGGCAGCTTGAGGATGCTATTGTCCGTGCTGGTATTTATGCCAGGAGAAATATGTGGTGGCGCATGTGTGTGTGTGTGTGTGTGTGTGTGTGTGTGTGTGTGTGTGTGTGTGTGTGTGTGTGTGTGTGTGCATGTGTTTGTGTGTGCGTATGTGTTATTACTTTTTTGTTCCAAATTGATCCCGATGGACGTTTATCTAGTTAAGGGCATAGCGGGTTTAAGTAGTTGGGGCAAACTGTATGGATACGCTTGTTTACAAAATGGCCTGGGAAAACCTCGCTGAACGACCCCATATTGTAATCTGGTGGCATTCAATCAGCCGTGTGTTCTGGCCCATCAATATGCAAAGGCTCAATATCTGCCTGCAAGTTGCCAGGTTGAGGCAGAGGACTGGACAAAGGGGGGTCCGGATACGAATACCCCAATTTTGTTTTTACACACAGTAAAACAAATTCTTTCACTCACGTTTGCACTCCAGCAGATTTTCCCACTGGCCGTGCGTAGCATTGTGCACAGCGCATGTCATTGGTGAGTTTTTCTGTGGTTGGTATCCATACTCGCAGGTCACCCATGCAAGACGGTCAATGGATCCATGGTACACTGTTACTTTTCCATTGCTTACAGTGATCGTACTTGGGCAATAATCCACGATGGCTATCAAGTATTGAGACACACCGGAAAAGATGCATGAAAGCAAGCAAAACAAGACACAGACGTATCAGCATCTCAATCAGGCCACTTAAGGCTGTCTACCGGGTTTGGTGTATTTGAGCTATAAAGAATTGACAGTAAACTGACATTCACCACAACACTAATAATACCCCAGTGCACTAATATTAATACCCCAGTGCACTAATAATAATACCCCAGTGCACTAATAATAATACCCCAGTGCACTAATAATAATACCCCAGTGCACTAATAATAATACCCCAGTGCACTAATAATAATACCCCAGTGCACTAATAATAATACCCCAGTGCACTAATAATAATACCCCAGTGCACAAATAACAATACCCCAGTGCACAAATAATAATACCCCAGTGCACTAATAATAATACCCCAGTGCACTAATAATAATACCCCAGTGCACTAATAATAATACCCCAGTGCACTAATAATAATACCCCAGTGTTTTCAACACACAGGAGCTCAGGCTTTTCTACTGACATGACTTTACTTCACTGACTCATGACTGCTGTGCAGAGGACTCGAGGAGTCCCAAAAACGTTAAACTCGGCAAGCCAGCAAGAAAATTCCTCTCTCTGCTCAATACACAATGTTTGGGGGAATTCACCACTCATCAGTTGAGCTTGAGAAGGCGGGAGGAGATTGTCCCTGAAGAGCACCACTTATATAGTGCTTTCCGGGCTAAATATCACCAAGTATGCATGAGCTCCAGTGTGAGGAGCAAGCACTTTCCTATAAACTTATCGCCAATGTTGCTACCACTATATTCATTACCAATACAGAACATTTTTAAAAAAAAGTGTCACTCACGGTCGCACCGTAGTTGCTGATTCCACTTGCCATGCGTAGCATTGCCTCCAACACATTTCATTGGATCAAGATTCGGTGGAAGATACCCTTGCTGACAGGTAACATATGCCAAACTGTCAATTGTTAGTTTACCATAATATAAAACCGCCAGTGCACTACCAAACACGGTTATGTTTCCATTGCTAATTTTGTTTGGCATTGAGCAATAATTCCGGATCTCTATCAAGTATTGGTAAGTTATTGACATCCATCAAGACGTGAAGAAAAACACATAAATACATGTAAAAACAAAACACAGAAACATGAACAGCCCAATGAGACTAAGAATCGCAATGAATAGTACAATCATGGCCACAAACCATCGTGAGAATAAAATATTTCAATCATCTGTGTATACACAAGTCGTCACTGGAACGGTTTGTTCGACCAGATCTCGCCTTCTCCTTTGCGACCAAGGACACATCAACGAGGCTGGTGAAAAAGGCGAGATCATCCACCTAGAGGTCTGGGCTCTGCAGTGGCTGAACGACTTCTATTTTTAACTTGTTCATCTTGCGCTGCTGCGCGAAGTGACGATTGTCACATCTCTGCGTTTTGGAGTTTTGACATCTTGCCGACCTGTTCGCATGAAGACAGGCGTTTCGGGGATGACAAAGATTTCAAAACGCTAGCTGCTATTGCTATTCATTTTCCACTCTTCTTGCTCCTGGGGGCCATTGCCCTGCTCTGTCAAGTTCTGCACTAAAAAAAATAGCTACAACGAGCAGTGAGCGCAGTGCTTTTCTTCCGATTGCGCCTGATGGACGAAAAATGAAAAACATGTTCGCTGTACAGTGGATATCAGTTATAAAGTCATCGGACATAGTGATAAACCGGCTTTATTGATACAAAATGAAAATATCAAAAGCAAAACCAGAAAAAGCCAGTCAAATTATCATTATAACCAGTATATTGTATATAGCAATAAATCGGCTATAAGGATACAGAATCACCATTCAAAACACCTCTTTGTGCAGAAACATTATCGTCTTTAGTGATAGCTACGCACGAGTGTGGGACATTGATGTCTCGACTTGGAGCCACATGTATTGTCATAGTGTATTCTGGTCTGATGCTTCCTGGATGATGCCTTTGGGCCAAGAAGTTCTTCACCCTAGGCTGGGGAAGGTGCAGTAGCATGCATCATGTATCAGTATGCTACATTAGCGCGATCGAGTACCCACACGTGTATAATGTGTACGTATGATGCGCACAGTTGAAAATCGCCTGTAGTGATATACCGGTTATAGTGATAAAATGTGAAAAATCAGAAGGGCACGTTGTAACCAATATTCTACTCTACTTTGTTTGCAGCGTCGCCACCCTTGCTCTGCGACGACTGTCGGCTCGCCAAAATCAAAGTATGAATTATGCTTTCCTACGATTCCGAAATGTCATGTCAGTGTTTCAGGCTGACAGAACCAGAGAGATAGAGAAAGACAGAGAGAGAAAGAGAAAAAGAGAGAAAGAGAGAAAGAGAGAGAGAGAGAGAGAGAGAGAGAGAGAGAGAGAGAGAAAGAGAGAAAGAGAGAGAGAGAGAGACAGAGAGAGAGAGAGTGCTAAACAACAGCAGTGAAAAACACGAAGTTTTTGTTTCCGGAGGTAGTACTACAGTCATGTAGGATGGCAAGTCCTATTCTAGCAAGTCCTATTCTAGCAAGTCCTATTCTAGCAAGTCCTATTCTAGCAAGTCCTATTCTAGCAAGTCCTATTCTAGCAAGTCCTATTCTAGCAAGTCCTATTCTAGCAAGTCCTATTCTAGCAAGTCCTATTCTAGCAAGTCCTATTCTAGCAAGTCCTATTCTAGCAAGTCCTATTCTAGCAAGTCCTATTCTAGCAAGTCCTATTCTAGCAAGTCCTATTCTAGCAAGTCCTATTCTAGCAAGTCCTATTCTAGCAAGTCCTATTCTAGCAAGTCCTATTCTAGCAAGTCCTATTCTAGCAAGTCCTATTCTAGCAAGTCCTATTCTAGCAAGTCCTATTCTAGCAAGTCCTATTCTAGCAAGTCCTATTCTAGCAAGTCCTATTCTAGCAAGTCCTATTCTAGCAAGTCCTATTCTAGCAAGTCCTATTCTAGCAAGTCCTATTCTAGCAAGTCCTATTCTAGCAAGTCCTATTCTAGCAAGTCCTATTCTAGCAAGTCCTATTCTAGCAAGTCCTATTCTAGCAAGTCCTATTCTAGCAAGTCCTATTCTAGCAAGTCCTATTCTAGCAAGTCCTATTCTAGCAAGTCCTATTCTAGCAAGTCCTATTCTAGCAAGTCCTATTCTAGCAAGTCCTATTCTAGCAAGTCCTATTCTAGCAAGTCCTATTCTAGCAAGTCCTATTCTAGCAAGTCCTATTCTAGCAAGTCCTATTCTAGCAAGTCCTATTCTAGCAAGTCCTATTCTAGCAAGTCCTATTCTAGCAAGTCCTATTCTAGCAAGTCCTATTCTAGCAAGTCCTATTCTAGCAAGTCCTATTCTAGCAAGTCCTATTCTAGCAAGTCCTATTCTAGCAAGTCCTATTCTAGCAAGTCCTATTCTAGCAAGTCCTATTCTAGCAAGTCCTATTCTAGCAAGTCCTATTCTAGCAAGTCCTATTCTAGCAAGTCCTATTCTAGCAAGTCCTATTCTAGCAAGTCCTATTCTAGCAAGTCCTATTCTAGCAAGTCCTATTCTAGCAAGTCCTATTCTAGCAAGTCCTATTCTAGCAAGTCCTATTCTAGCAAGTCCTATTCTAGCAAGTCCTATTCTAGCAAGTCCTATTCTAGCAAGTCCTATTCTAGCAAGTCCTATTCTAGCAAGTCCTATTCTAGCAAGTCCTATTCTAGCAAGTCCTATTCTAGCAAGTCCTATTCTAGCAAGTCCTATTCTAGCAAGTCCTATTCTAGCAAGTCCTATTCTAGCAAGTCCTATTCTAGCAAGTCCAATTCTAGCAAGTCCAATTCTAGCAAGTCCTATTCTAGCAAGTCCTATTCTAGCAAGTCCTATTCTAGCAAGTCCTATTCTAGCAAGTCCTATTCTAGCAAGTCCTATTCTAGCAAGTCCTATTCTAGCAAGTCCTATTCTAGCAAGTCCTATTCTAGCAAGTCCTATTCTAGCAAGTCCTATTCTAGCAAGTCCTATTCTAGCAAGTCCTATTCTAGCAAGTCCTATTCTAGCAAGTCCTATTCTAGCAAGTCCTATTCTAGCAAGTCCTATTCTAGCAAGTCCTATTCTAGCAAGTCCTATTCTAGCAAGTCCTATTCTAGCAAGTCCTATTCTAGCAAGTCCTATTCTAGCAAGTCCTATTCTAGCAAGTCCTATTCTAGCAAGTCCTATTCTCACAGTGATTTACCTGTGTATTGAGCGTACGCTCCCGGATATCCAAAGGTATAGCTCTTGGATGTGAGGATTCTCTCCATCACACCAACCAAATTGTAGGGAGAAGCTGTGTAAGACAAACGGTACCCGAGTCTTTCCTTCGCTTTGAAAGTTGATATCCAACGTCCGGTGCCATCGGTATAAATAACACGTGTTGAGCAGATTGGGTCTACATAAAACTTGCAGGCTTTAACTGTAAATGACACAAATCAAATCAGCACACAGTTTGCACCACCATTATAAGCGGTATCTGGTGTTGCTTATAAAATCTCATAGAGTGTCTACTTGATAGCCACTGCTTTGTTTTGCTACAGTCCATTCATTGGAAACTGGCACCCTAACTTGTTGGTGTCTCTGTCATATAGTTGTAGATATCGTGAAAACAACAGGACATCCTGCATTGTGTGACTCGGCCAATTACTCGTTGCCACATTTGAGGCCAGAAAAGTCCAAGAACAGGGAAATAGAAATTCAGCCAGGTTTTACAAAATTGGGACAGGTATGCCATGGCAAAATGTATGGAGAATCAGATCCAAAACCCAGATTTTTTAGATTTAAAGTGGGTTTTTGATCCTCAATTCGGCCCAAATCCGACTTTCAAAAGCCAGCGGGCTGGTTTTTGATGAATGGACTGTAGGTGCGCGACTGTGGTCCATTTGAAGGCATCAGAAGTGACCTATTTGCACTAAGGCCGCGGTCACACCGAAACAAGCCACTTTGGGCTTGTGATCGCTGGCGTTCAGCAGGCTTGCGTACTCCCTGTCAAGCAATCACACCAGACGAAATGTTGAGTGTAAAGTGTAAAGCTTGAATGGCTTGTTTTCTTGCCCGCCAAATTTTGAATCACTCGAAACACCTACACACACACATCCACAAGAAGTCGGAAAGCAGGATGGTGGTGATCAACAATTATTATTTACTGTACTTTTTGTAGTGTTCAGTTTTTATGAAGAAGCAAAGGAAGCCTGGGTCCTGAATTGCGACGTCGTGCTCTTTTTATTTGCTCAGCGTGCATGAACGCATTGACTCGGGTGGTGTTTCCTGACGTTGGGCTTTCTGCTCCGCCGGTTCCTTTTCTTCAACTCCGTCGCAATCCACTCTCTTCTTCGTACCTTTTTTCATGAATTTCAGTTGTGTGTTTGTTACCTTGTCTTGGCCTCGAACCACAGCTCCAAAAATCTATGCTCTAGAGGCACCGGCAGTCCAGGAATCCATGTTCATCGGAGAAAATCAAAATACCTCTTGGAATACTACCCATTCTCCCCTTTAAAGGCCGATTCATAATACAACTTTCTGCGACGCGACACGCGATTTGCGACAGTTGCGACAAGAAACTGCCTGTCGCGAGCTGTCGCAAGCTGTCGCAATGCACCTGTCGCAGTAGTTGAAGAAAGTTCAACTTTTGCGACATGCGACACGCGACATGCACAAATGGAGTACAGTTTCGACCCTGGGTGCACGTGCAGTGCACGTGCATAGTACTACTTGTGCATGAGGATGTGGCAAACATGAAGAAAATTGTGAACCGTGTGTCGCTGTCTTATCTTGTAGTTCTTTGGCTCCTGATCACCATGGTGTTATTCGTTTTTCTCTGCGATGATTGGAAGTGGGTGAAAACTGGAAAAGAAAGTCCCCAAAATTGTCCCGAAGTACCGAGTGACGTCACGCCGGACTTGACCTGCACGCGTACATTCATCGTCAAAAACGAAGTCCAGCCCGTGTGCTGGTCGATCGAGCCAACTGTTCGATGTACAGTGCACGCTTGCATTCTGAACTCGGGTACTGATGTGTACGTTGTACACAATGAGAACGCCAAAAAGGGACAAAACAAACAAAAGTCGACAGCAGTTTATCGCACTGGTACTTCCTCCACGAAGCTCCAGCTCTTTGTTTTATTTGTACCGTAAAGTACCGCCAGAGCGCCCCACCATCTCATCCTTTCGTGGTCGTATTGTGGAGGTGGTCTGCTGTCTGTAGGTCATACGACATGAACCTTGTACACATATTGCACGTTTTGCAGTCAATCCGTACCTTCGAGCGGACACAAGTTCCACACAAAACCCTGCCGAGCGTGACCTTAGTACACTAAGATTCTCACATCGTACAAACTTCGTTGCACTCTGCCATACGATTTTCCTTTCTCAGGCTCTAAAATCAAGGTGGGGCGCTCTCGCGAGACGAGGCGCTCTGGCGGTACTTTACGGTAATTACGAAGGAGTGGAAAGATTTTTTTTTGCTGTTAGTGTGACACACATACCTCGTACTTGAAAATGATGTCGTTGTATCGAAGGTGGCGGTGTTGCCCACGCGGCTCTGAAATGAAAGACGTCGGAGTTTGGCATCTGCATCTTCAGCAACATCGCCAGATGAATCGCCTTCACGCAGCTACATTGCGTTCCTTTGGGGCTCGGGTTGGTGGTATCGCCGGCCGGAGGAGTACTGTTTTCTGCATACGCGCTCATCATCGTGTTGTTCCTCACACGAAAAGTTCAAAACAACGACGTACTTCCGTGCTCACGAAATAAAACTAAGATCCTCGCGGAAGAAGTCAAAAAGGTGAAAGCTCAGCTGCTTTTTATTTTGATTTGGCTGTGTAACTGCACGTGGGTCTCAGCCTCTTTGGCATTCTCCTTCTGTACGACGTACCCATAATGTGTTAGAGTTCAAAAGGCACACGTGCGCCGTACATCGGAACAGCTAGCTCGATCGACCAGAACACGGGCTGAACTTCGTTTTTGACGACAAATGAACGCGTGGAGGTCAAGTCCGGCGTGACGTCACTCGGTACTTCGGGACAATTTTGGGCACCTTCTTTTCAAGTTTTCACCCACTTCCAGCCATCACAGAGAAAAACGGATAACACCATCATGATCAGGAGCCAAGGAACTACAAGATAAGACAAAGAAAATTGTTGGTGACAGTTCCCCTTTAAAGGTGAAGTAAACCCTGAAATTAAATTTTCACCAGTTGTAGTCTCCGGGGTGCTGATTGGAATGGTCTTGGCCCGGGGACGCTGAGACGCTCCCTTCCTTCTTTATTCCCATTCGAACTCGCGCACTTCCACCGAAACTGGGTGACTGCGCCCTACTAGATAGGGATTTGTAGAGAAAAAGTCACTAAAACGCCGTTTCGTTCTTATAGCCTATTCATACTACGTTACAATACGCGTCACGTTCTGGAATACGACGTGCTGGCAGACGTTGTTTTCATGCAGGTGCATTCACACAGGCACGCACACGCTACTCGTTCTTCTGGACACAAACTGCTGGGAACGACAGAACGAAACTCGGCACAGGGGTCTGGATACGTCGTCTACGTTTTCGTATCAGGAGTACGATTTTCCGCCACGTTCCATGTTGTCATGGCTATCCGGACGAAAACGTCACGTACGCCACGTTTTGGGCGTAGTGTGAATGGCCCTTAAGGCCGTTATTACACTGCGTTTGTTTGAGTTGCGTTGGAGACTGGAAAACGCAAGACGTGATATCATACTATACTTGTGATTTTCAGCGTTTGCGTCAAAATCTGTGCTCGCGGGAAAATACAAAAATGTGGGGAATCGATATCCAGGTGGCCGTGGATGGTGAATTAATTATTTTCCTGAGATCGAGAAGTGTTCTGTTTCTGCTCCTATGTCCTTTGTCAGTGGTGCTGGGGGAATGGGAGTCGATGGGAAGCCGTTGCGTTGCCTGTGTTGGGGTGGCAGTTCCTTTGTTGAAACACATCGTCCAGCTAGGCTAGCTGTCGCCAACTAGTCAGCGCAACCTCAGCCATGCACGAGCTCGCATCAGCTCCATGCCTCGCGAATCCAAAATCAATCAATCAGTACAATAGAGAGGTTAAGATGCACGTTATTTCCGACGTGACGCGAAAGTTCAGCTCGCGTTATTTGCTCACACGTCGAAAAATCAACGCGAGCGACCTGCCGCTCACGTCGAAATTGGGAGTTTTACGCCAAATTTGACGTGAAACTGCGCGTCACGTCGGAAATAACGTGCATCTTAACCTCTCTAATGTCATGAACTAACCCTCGCCGGCCTCAGCAACTACATTGTAGATGGAAATGAAGATTTGAAAAGCACACTAACGTCTTGAGAATCACTTGAAAACACTCAAAAACAATGCAGGAAGTGCTGCGATAAAGAAAGTCTGATCTGCGTTTACGCGATTCGGTTTTGACAGAAGGATTTTACTGGCAATCAAAGAGTAACACCAATTCAATACTCAAAATGCCAATAGGTGAAACTAGACCAACCTAAAAGGTCTTGTGTAAGGAAAGGAAGAATTTGTTCAATCTTTAGTTGTTTCTAATTTAGATCAGTAGTTCTCAGCATTGGTTATTGCAGTTTCATTTAGAAGAAAGGCATTCGAGCTGGCAAGCTCGTTCCCGTAACTCTACAGAACCGAATGATGAATCGTTGGAAAGGTATTGGACTCAGCGTTCCACTGATGCAACGATCTTCGTGATATGCCAATGTATGGCTGAGCGTCGACGGTGTGAACAGCTGGAATCAAAATTTCACCTGCCGGCGATCGTCACTTCTTGCATGCTGGGGATTTCCCTTGAGAGCAACGCATGTGTATTGAGTATCAAAAGAAGCGCTTGAATCTTAGATTTCCTTTACAGTTTGATTCGTAAAAATTCCTTTGAGTGTGTGTGTGTGTGTGTGTGTAGAGTGTGAGCAAGGAGACGATAGAAAATGCGAGATGTTGTTGTTTTGCAATTTTGAGGCATGGTAGGGGGACTAGGAGAGACTATAGCAGTCTTCCTGGCATGTCTCTTGACCTGGAAACTATTGTGGTGCCTTCATCAGATCCAGATCTTTTCAACAAGGTATAGGTCGTGAAAATCCCTCAGTGGGAAGAGACAATAAAATGGATTTTTTAGTTTTGAACCTGAGCATGCAGGTGAGTCCATAGTGAATTTGCGTTCACCATGACGTGGCCAGCACCCCGGTTCAAGGCTTGGCTGGGAAAGGGCTAAGGAACTCACAAACATTATTAAGTCCTGTTCGACATTGACACCATGCCTGAGTTGGCGGAATAGTTGTCCTGGTTAGTGTTGATAATCCTTGACTGATCAAACCAAGGAAAAGGAAGATGCGTAGTAGCTGAGAACACCCCTGCAGCAACAACAACATGAAGAGGCAATGGTTTGACCGTAACTTTTTGAAATTTTGACTAGAAACAGCTTTCTAGAAGCTTGCTCCAGAGGCAATTGTTCGATTGTCACCCTCACTTCATCCAAAATCAGTAATACACTACGGCCTGTTTTCTGTTGCCTGTTTGTCTGCAGACAGATGGAATAGCACTCCATCTGATATCCATACTGCTGGATAAAGGCACACATGCAAGAATATGCAGCCAAGAGGGGGGGGGGTGCTTTTTCTTTCTTTTTATTTTGCTACAGAATTTCCATGCCCAGAGCAAAGTCCAATCTAACTGGAATACATATACCGGTAACGAGAGAGCTTGGAAGCTCAGGGCCCTACACTATGCTTTTATGCTTTTTTGCCTAGCTCATCGTACATGTTTTAAGAACTGATGGAAATGTCTTTTTCCGTTGATTGGCCACATCACTGTATTGCAAAAACGTTTCCACATTTCACGTCAAATTTGAAATCGATCGGTATTTTTGCTCTCACATGCATCCATTGCTCAATCATGCATCATTTGCCCATAATTATGACAAACTTTGGCCTGCGATTTACTTTGGCCGGTTGGTACCAAGCGGCGAAATCAGCGAAATTAAATCGCCAGCGAAAATTAGTTGATTTTAATACAGTAATCGGATTTTCTGGCCTTTTTGTAGTAACACATGTACATTGACCTGTTGAGCCAATGACGACGCCGAATGCATGGTTGCCTGTGGAGCACATTACATAACTTTACAGTCTCCTAAAATACGTATCCTGTCCGACGGCAAAAGAGGCTGCAGATTTAGTTTTTCTGCGCGTCGACGGGATGATTGCGACGCGAAAGTTCAGCTCGCGTTATTTGGCTCGCACGTCGAAAAATCAACGCGAGTGACCTGCTGCTCACGTCGAAAGTTGGACATTACATAACTTTACAGTCTCCTTAAATACGTATCCTGTCCGACGCCAAAGGAGGCTGCAGATTTAGTTTTTCTGCGCGTCGACGGGATGTCTGTCCTGACGTTTACTGGGACCGGCGCTGACTCTGCCGATCACGGGCGTTCTGGACTCGACAGGATGTCTGTCCTGACGTTTCCTGGGACCGGCTTAGACTCTGCCGATCACGGGCGTTCTGGACTCAACGAGATGTCTGTCCTGATGTTGCCTGGGACCGGCGGACTCTGCCGATCACGGGCGTTCTGGAGTCGACGGGATCTCTCTTCCGACGTTTCCTGTGACCGGCGCTGAATCGCTCGTTCACGCTTATTTTGGAGACGACGGGATCTCTCTTCCAAAGTATGTTTATGCTGACGCATCCTATCACCTATTCGGCGTCTATTCTAATTTAATTTCCTCCTCGTCTCCCTATTTCTTTCCAAATCTCCCTCTACATCAGGGGAGTCGTATACATAATACGACGAATATTGGTACGGTACGGGACAGATACAGGAGCCCGCAAATATTGTGGACAGCTGTTATGTACAATCCTGTAGAGCCTTTGTAGTCACAGTTACGGGACAGATACGGGACAGATACGGGATAGCTCCAGCCGTGACACAAACAAACAAACACACAAACAAACACCAAACGAGAGAGCTTGGAAGCTCAGGGCCCTGCGCTATGCTGAAATTAAAGCTGTGTGGACCCTGGCTAGCGCCAGACGTTACTGAAGTAACGTCTTCTGCATAGCTACGGGAATAAAACTTCGGGTATAAGGGTACTTCGCCAATACGAACACTTTTCTGATGCCCCGCCGAGGGTGGTAAAACGCAAACGGTTGACTGTACGTGTACATGTCCCTGTAGATGGCTCTAAAAGGCTAATTTTTCTATTTCTTTCCTTTATATATATTGACTTTATCCATTAAATTGCAATATGAAAATAATGTACACATTGACATAGAGCATGAAAAGAGCTTCATTTTGATATTCATGTCATACTATACAAAAATATGGGTTCACATATGGCCCAGAATCTGCGAAAACCAGGCTTGAGTGAAATTTCACAAAATGACTTTTCCCATTTTCAGCTTCTACTGACCATGGGAGGTCAGGAAACAAAATATTACAGATGTGGGTCGACTCATAGTAGTATTAAAAGTATCTCAAACACACCAGGGTACAGGGCTTGAAAGTGATGACGTCAAAACGGCCAGGGAGTAGTAAGTTGACATCAGATTTCTATTTTGGATCCACTAAGGTGTGACTTTGCTATTGCCTAAGTATGTGGGTGCATAGCAACCCACTCATGTCGCATCCAGGTGTGACTTTTATTTCGCCACCAGTTGTAACCCCGCCCCCAGTAGCCAAATCAGTCAGTTTCACTGGCTACATCACCATGCTGTGGGTAAGACAGCTTGAAATGTGCTTGGATCCATACAAAAACTGGATCCAAGTGGATCCAGTTTTTGAATTTTTGAAATTGTTGCTATGCTGTGAAATGAAGAGAAATGCACCAGACTGAAGGAAGAGACATGGACGATTTTGTTTAGGTGACATAACAAGGTAGGCATGTGGGGGAAGGCTTGTTGTGGCCCCTTGGTGCTGCAGGCTGTAGTGGCCATGCACAGTTCTGCATGAATTTTCTTTGCTCCTCGCTCAGCACATTCTGAGGCTGAATACATGTACTGGCATGCTCTGACGCTACACACCACAAGGAAACCCGACTCCAGTTGAGATGGTACCTTTTCAAGGGTGAATCTAGTACAACTGTTCAGAAACAAGCAAGAACACAGCCTTTCAAACTGTTCCACTGTTCATAGTAAGCGCATAGTGCGTTGGTGTGCTGCAGTATCTGCTTGGTGCTGACCAGCAAGTGAAATATCGACACGCTGTACAATCCCTTGCAGCTAGCTGTCCCGCGAGGAAAGTCTCAAGTGGGAGCCTCTCGCTCTGCTCGCTCATTCGCCTGGCCTTCAGTAGCACTTCATCGCCAAGGACTTCAATTCAAAACAGTTTTCACACTGCTCTTCAAGCCTTTTTCCTCGTGAACTTGCTGCAAATGTATGAGTTCTGCTGCGCGTGTTCCTTTTGCGTGAGGCCCAGAAACAGCTAGTATCTCCGTACTTTGATTGGCTGGATCGATGTTGTCCAGGTTCTCCTCGCTATCGCCATCACGACTCTAACTGGAGACGATTTCTTCACCATTTTCCGCAAGCAGCAGCTAGCGCAGAAATTTCGCCATCCCTGAGTGTAGGAGATGGAATCCGTTCGATCAGCTCAAAAACTCTTCGTTGTGACTAGAGGAGTAGCATGCTAGCAGGGAATATTCTACCGGAAGCCCTTTGACTTCCCTGACTGCTGAAACCCTTCCTGCCATGACTGCTACTTCTTCAAACAAGCGAGATTCTCTTTGGTTCCACTTAACTGCACTCGGTCGTATTCCACGCGACACAACCTTTTTACAAAACATCAATTTTATCAAAAAAATGATTTTCACCCTAAGCCTGGTTTTCGCAGATTCTGGGCTATATATTTTGTATTTTGTATTTTATTATATTTAAGAATTTCCCAAAGGCTTTGGGCCTGTCGAGGGGATCTCCTGCAAGAAGAATGAAATGACAACTTTATGTAGAGGGAGCAGTTAATCGAGGATAGGCTAAGGAAATAGATCAAGGCATACAAAATCTGGTAATTAAGGAGTTGGGATACTGTCAGTGTATTGAATATACAGTCAGACCTCGCTTATCCGGTCCTCGTTTATCCGGATCCCTCGCCATCCGGAAGAAAATTGTTGGTCACCGATTTACAGCATATGCCCTGCACACATACAGTATGTGTGTTCGATTATCCGGTTCCCTCGCCTATCCGGATATTTTTGTGGAAAACAGATGTGTGCGGTTATGCGAGGTCTGACTGTATCGGCGAAAATACTGATAGAGAGAATGCTTGAATTCGGGGAGGCTGGTTATGGAGGTAAGAGAAGGCGGTAGGCAATTCCATAGCATTGCAGCTTTGTTGGAAAAGAGAGAAGAAAAACGCACACCGTGCTAATTGATGTTTAGTTTGTTTGGTCTTCTTGGACTTGAAGACAGTGAAAGGTGAAAATGTTGGAGGTGTTCTGGGAATATATGTATAAGTTTAAATAGAGTAACAAGAGTGGATACTTGTCTGCGAAAGTGCAAGGACTCTAAGTCACCAAAGGCATTTAACTGGGATTTCGTTTCGCATCTATCTACTTTGGCCTTTTTTAGGTAGCAAATACTTCCTAGCTACTCTGGCTTGTAAAATATTTATTAAACTCTCCAGCTCAGCTTTGGTGATGGCATAGGACCAGGCCGAGGTGGCGTGTTCCAGGACGGGTCTGACAAAACCTTTATATAGCAGTAGAAAGGCTTTCAAATGGGACTTCAGTAACTAGTATACCGTGAAGTCGCGGATAAAAGCCGGGTTTGCATACAAACACATCGCGGATAGAAGCCTGAAAATCAAAGGGGTCAAATGCATATAAGCCTGTCGCGCGTAGAAGCCTGGCTTCTATGCAAGCGCAGATCGGGTAGGTCAAGAGTGCATGCGCTATGTACAGTGCATAGTAAAACTGCCGCCATACCGGTAGTCAGTGGTAGATCTACGCGTGTTGCGTGTAGAAGCCTGGCTTCAATGCAAGCCCGGATCGGCCGATGTGCATACAAGCCTGGCAAAAATATCAGTAGTGCATATAAGCATGGTTTGCATACAAGCCTGGTTTGCATTTAAGCCTGGTTTGCATTTAAGCCTGATGCAGAAAGCGGCTTATGTGCTTATAAGTCCGACTTTTATCCGCGACTTTACGGTAATAACTTTATTAGGATGACCCAAAGGCAAATCGACTATTGAGGGGTTCACCATTGAATGGTTGTGGGATGACAAAGCAAAGAGGCAACCATTGTGTGTGTGTGTGTGTGTGTGTGTGTGTGTGTGTGTGTGTGTGTGTGTGTGTGTGTGTGTGTGTGTGTGTGTGTGTGTGAGGGGGGGGGAGGGGGGGGGAGTTTCGAACTATGCACAGTGAAGGGATAATTGTATGTACATGACCAAGGATGGGTATAAGGATACTTCGAGGATAAGGATCCTTTTCTGATGCCCCGCCGAGTGTCATTATTCGCAAAGTTGACTGTATGTAGTTCTGCGCGATCTGCCTTCGCTATTTCGAATTTTTCGATCATTGCTGCTTAGTTTCGCTGAATAACGAAGATGTGACTTTGTTCCAGTGGATCCTTCAAGAGACGGTGAACACATCGAGAAAGCAACGTGTTCCCGTGTTGACAGCAACCGAAGTTTTCGATCATTGCTGCTTAGTTTCGCTGAATAGCGCAGATGTGACTTTGTTCCAGTGGATTCTTCAAGACACGGTGAACACATCGAGAAGATGAGAACATGTCCCACCTCCAGCAGGATTTGGCCAGCTGCCAGAATTGGGCTCAGAAAAAACTTTCATCTTTTCGAATCATGATATTCCTGACTCCTCCTCTATTTTAATGGACGGCGTTCCTATTGCCTTTGGACGTTCTGCTAAGCATCTCGGCGTACAGCTCAATGATGGTTTGAAGTTCCATGACCACTTCCACACCATCTTCAGGAAGTTTCAGCAACCTGTTATGTTTCATGGGCCGACATTTACCATCGTCTCATATTCTCCTCTTGTATAAGTCTTATGTGCGTCCGGCAATTGAATATGCCATTCCTGTCATTTAGGCTCACATTCGCTCAGTTAGAGTCTCTTGATGTACTTCAGGCTAAGGTTTGCCGGCGACTCCTGAAGTCTGCGAAAATAACCTTTGATATCTATGAATCAAAATCCAATTTGAATAGATTGTGTCACTTAGAATCTCTGCAATTTCGCCGTGTCTTTATTTCTCTTGTTGTTTTATTTAAGTACATCAATTTTCACCCAGAATATCTCTCTCGCTTTGCGATAACCACATCACATAGTGCCTGTAGGCCCAAAAAGCTCATTTTTAACTCACACGGTCGTATTTTTTCATCCATTTTCCTACAGAAAACTGGTTCTCTTTGGAATTGTCTTCCACCCCGATTGACAACTTTAGATTCCCTATCTGAATTTAAGCGTCATTTATGTATTCACATTGCTAAGTATCAGTTCGACTGCACTGGTACACCTTTGATGTGCAATCATTGATTTACATGCTTGTTCTTTTCTTTTCTATCTTGCTTTCTTTCCTTGTGTTTCTTATTATTTCTTTTTAAATCCAGCATTTCACACTCACTTTGTGCACTTTCTCTCGCATCCCTAACTATGTTACTACAGGTAGACTCCCTCTAATTCGAATACGGTATAATTCGAACTTTCCGTGTAATTCGAACTTTTTCGTCGTACCGATCTTCTGCAAGTCACATCAAGTCAAAATCGAATGCATAATTCGAAGTGCGAAAAGTGCGCCGGTTGGATAATTCGAACCCAGTCTTCGTACGGAAGAGCTGTTTACAGTACATTAGCTATGTCCTTTGAACGCTTATTTCGAAGTGAGATTGAGTTGCTATCCTTCTAATTCGAAGTTCATTCTTTTCTCCTTCTCTAGCCAAGAGTAGCTCAAAAATCGATCAATGGTCCGCTGCAGGATCGACTATAGCGTTCAAGAAACCCACCTTCTCTCGATTTTTGATTCAAGCCCGTGCGAGGCAAATTGCAAAGGTTTGATTGAAGACGACTTCTTCCAGGTGGCTGACTCTCTTCGCGGATCTCGATGGCCTTTCTTGCTGCGCCAGCTCGTGCGCGGAGATGTTGGCGCACAACAACACCATTGTCGTAAATATTGTCGATGTCTATGCTTCACTTCCGTTCTTCAGAACGACGTGCTGCTGTCCGACGGCCTTTCATGACGCGGATTAGGCAGCGCAGTTCTTTTCCGTTTCAGGAAAGCTGCAGTGACTTTTACTTCTTCACTAGAAGATGGAGATATTGTCAAAATGATTTTGTGTCGATCCAGTGTTTTGATGATCCGTTGTATACATGTACATGACCGGTACGCGGTTCGTACGACCACCTTATATGTTTCGTTGATGCAAATAAAAATGTGCAAAAAATATTCAGCATGCGATTTCAAGCATTTTGACATACATATCAGTGCATGGGGCTGCATTTGGATAATTAGAAGTTCTGGATAATTCGAAGTTAGGGCCTGGCAATTTGAGGTTCGAATTAAAGGGAGTCTACCTGTAGTACATACACAAATAGGAGATCCCCCAGACAGGCGCTAGCCTTTGGGTAATCCTGAAATAAAGACTATTATTATTATAGAAAGCAATGTGTTCCCGTGTTGACAGCAACCGAAGTTTAGAATTTACAGCTGGTGCGATCGCAGAAATGTTTTTTTGATCTTGTATCGAGTTTGTCGCTGCCGGCTTTGCAGCGAAGGTGTACTCAGCCTCCTTCAGCGTAATGCCACTGCCGTCAGGAGATGTCAGCAGCAAACATTGGCGATCGTATTCTCATTATCTGAAACAATACAAAGCATGTGCGCTGTGCTCGTAATGTCGCTGTAGTCTCTCTGTCTCTGGGTCCACTTAGATCCAAACAAAGAACATTTTCTTCTTTGTTTTTGGCGTGAGGTTATGGCGCCCCCTTCCCGCATCCATCTAAACATGCACCTGCGCGGCTTGTGTTAGCATTCGGCTCCGAGCCACGGGGATTGACAGGCGAGTGCTGTTGTGAGCACAGTACAGACTGCAGTAGGTTTTAGGCATGGGCGGGTAATGCTAGTTATTTGCTGCGATAATGCTAAAGGCAATGCTCATAATATGAGAATATAATGCCACTTATAATGCTCACACTACTCCATAATGCCAGTTTGAAAGTTGGAAAAGTTGATTTAAGAAGGCCGTCTTGGATCAAGGCCAAAGCGTAGAAGAAAAAACTTAAACAGCAGTGAGAAAGCTTCCACTAAAAATCCACTGAGAAGGTTGGTTTGCAACGTCAAGTCTCCGGATGAAGCCGGACGGGTTCAGATGCACGATTTTCGGAACTGGACCTGGCCAGCTTCATGCATGACACCGTTGTCGACCGGCAATTATGCTTGTAATGCCATTTTTGCATGCGAAATGGTGTTATAATGCCAGCATTATGCCACCTGGAAAAAGGGACTATAATGCCAGCCATGATGCTAGCATTACCCGCCCATGCCTAGTAGGTTGACAGTCTTAGAATTCTATTCCCTGTGGAAGTACAGATGCTCGGCTGCTTACAATGTACAGTGTACAGCAGGGAGTCGTACTCAAACTAGGGAGGTGACACGGCACAGAAATCCGTGTCACAGGGGTTGACTCGCACCCGTGACCCCTCGTTGTTATTTTTGGAATAGTTCAGTCCAGTCCAGTCCGAAAGGTCATACTCGGATCGACTCGCCTTCTGTACTTCACCTCCAAGCGTGCAACGCAAGACCCGCAAAGTATGATTTTTCTGTGGGGAACGATTTTGCCATTGATCAAGTTTTTATAGGAGTGCTCAAGCATACTACGATTGCTGAGACGTCCCGAGCACGCTTGTTCAGGTTCTCTATTTTTGACGAGCCGGTCCTACAGCCCCCTACATTGTATCTAACGACGTAGGAGCTGACAATGTAAGAGGATTTCCCTGGAAATAATGATGATGGTGGTGTGACTGCTGCAGGAAAAATGCTGGCTGGTTATGACAGTATGACTAGATGTACAATGTAGCTCTCTTGTATGGTACTTAACCCCTGCTAGAAATGTGTTGTTTAGGAAGACTGGTGTATTGTGCAAGTCATAAAGAAGAAATGGGGCAGATACACGACTTACAATTTTCAAAAACCAGCTTCGTGTTATGTCTAATTTGTGTCAAAATTGTAATATTTAGACATGACAATATCATTGGCTGTACTTCTCTAATATGGTACATAACCCCTGCTATAAATGTGTTATTTAGGCAGGCTGGACCATTGTGCAAGTCATAAAGAAGAAATGGGGCAGATGTAGGACTTACATTTTTCAAAACCTGGCTTCGTGTTATGTGTAATTTGTGTCAAAATTGTAGTATTTCAACATGACAATATCACTGGCTGTACTTCTCTTATATGGTACTTAACCCCTGCTAGAAATGTGTTGTTTAGGAAGACTGGTGTATTGTGCAAGTCATAAAGAAGAAATGGGGCAGATACACGACTTACAATTTTCAAAAACCAGCTTCGTGTTATGTGCAATTTGAGTCAATTTTTAGTATTCGGATTAACCTAGGATACGACTCTGAACAGTTCTGAACAGTTACCGTAACACTACACGCTGTCTCATAACTGCTGCTGTTGCCATCACTGCTATCAAGTAGTTCGGACATGGCAGGAGGTAAACAAATTGCTGGTAGTCTTTCAAAGAATACTGGCGAGTGATGGGCTGTAAACGAAATGTGCTGCCTCAATTACTGCAATTATTTTGAGTCAATAATTTCAAAAACTAGACACCCATGCTGCACGCTTGGAGGTGAAGTACAGAAGGCGAGTTGATCCGAGTATGACCTTTCGGACTGGACTGGACTGAACTATTCCAAAAATAACAACGAGGGGTCACGGGTGCGAGTCAACCCCTGTGACACGGATTTCTGTGCCGTGTCACCTCCCTAGTTTGAGTACGACTCCCTAGTGTACAGTCTGTATCGGCTATAGTGTACCCTTTTGATTTCCGTGATATTATCACTATAACCGATGCATCACTATATGCGATACGATCGATTTTTTTCTTTTTTCGATCGACACTTGGAAGGCAAGGAAATACAGTCTTCCAGCATGGCGTTTTGACAAATGAGCATGCTGTATAGTTGACAGTGCCCGCATTTCCATAAAAAAATCTGTTATGTACATGTATCACTATAAAAATAAGCAACGTGAAGAAAGTAAAAAAAATAGGGCCTTTGATATTATTGCTACATGTATTTTAAAGTTATCACTATAACTGATAATAATAATAATAATATAGTGTGTTATGCATGTTTTGATTCTTTGTTGACATCATCATATCCGATATATCATTACATCCGATAATATTGGTTATACAATGTAGTAATATTTTTACTGGATAAAATGCGTTTTGCTTTTGATATTTCGTACGAATATCACTGTAGCCGATATATTCTTATATCCGGTCACTCTATAGCCGCTACAGACTGTATATACAACACAAACCATGCACGCCCCTGAACACTTAGTTGGGGAAGGCCCCTGGAGTCGACATTCGATCTCTTTTGCCGTTGTCTGCCCCGCGGCCCCATCTTCGATCGTAATATGCCTTAGAAGAAGTACGACAGATCAGAGAGATCCTTGCAAGAACAAGCGTACTTACTGGTACATGTATTAGAAGACACGCCATGGTATTAGGCTTCGTAACGGGTCACCTTGAGATTCCTTACACGAAAGCGAAGTGCCAAACAGATCTAAATTCTGTTAACCCAGCAATTAGTAGCCAGACCAATACTGAGTTCTCATCAAGAGCAGCCACTGTGTCGCAGTACGTCTTCTTCTTCTTCAAGGCAAGAGTGTTGTGCTTTGCCTTTTTCTTGCGCATGCGTATACTCGCGCTCTGCTTTTCTTGCGCATGCGTCTTCTTGCGCTGATGTCCAAAATGGCGTACTGCGCACTACACGTACCGTAAAATCCCGCCAGAGCGCCCCATCTCTCCCATCCGCCCCTCCCTGACTTGGGACGTGATTGATTGTATCCTCGTACGACTCTGTCGCAATCTGTGATGCCGTACTGTACTGCAGACGCGTGCTCAACCCCGTTGGAAATGTACGCAACATGCCCACCCTCTTGACCAGGTCTGTCGCAGTCTGTGATGCCGTACTGTACTGCAGACGCGTGCTCAACCCCGTTGGAAATGTACGCAACATGCCCACCCTCTTGACCAGGTCTGTCGCAGTCTGTGATGCCGTACTGTACTGCAGACGCGTGCTCAACCCCGTGCCCACCCTAGTACCCTCTTGACCAGGTCTGTCGCAGTCTGTGATGCCGTACTCGTACTGCAGACGCGTGCTCAACCCCGTTGGAAATGTACGCAACATGCCCACCCTCTTGACCAGGTCTGTCGCAGTCTGTGATGCCGTACTGTACTGCAGACGCGTGCTCAACCCCGTTGGAAATGTACGCAACATGCCCACCCTCTTGACCAGGTCTGTCGCAGTCTGTGATGCCGTACTGTACTGCAGACGCGTGCTCAACCCCGTTGGAAATGTACGCAACAGTGCCCACCCTCTTGACGGTTGGTAATCGTTTTAGTACCTCGAACCCCGTAGATCTACTGAGTTTGATACGGTTTCTGGTATCTTGGCCGTAGACTACTACCAAGAGTACATAACCCGGGGGGGGTTATGTACTCTTGCTACTACATGTACGCATACTGTCGACATGTCGACCATGCATGACTATGGCATGATGACGTGTTCACCTGGTACATGGTATGCATGACTTCTCTGTTGTTTCTGTTGTACTTGAAGGGCTTCATTGCAAAACGAGATAAATCCATTTTGACCAATTTTCAGGAGGAGCGATTTTCTGTGATCAACAACTGGGTGGGTTTGGGTCAAATCTAACTTAGCAGATGAGAAGAGAAGGGTGATGTATGCAAATACAGGCTTTCTCAAAAATCAGGAGCCATCCATTTTCTCAAGCAAGGTGATTCTTCAATATTTTCGGGCAAAACCAGATATATTCGCTGGACTAATCAGTATTATGAGAGAAAATACAAGTGCAACGACTTCACTGAGGTCGGAACTCTGAAGGAGCTCAGCAGCAGCAGCACTGCCAGCAGCAGTGTTGTCCCTCCCTGACGAGCATACTGCCCTTTTCAGTTTCGAAAGCGAAAAAACAACAGCTACGAAGAAGATGATACAAAAAGAACGAAATGACAACGTCGATGCAGCTGCTGCAAAGCAACAACACGAAAACACTGTACTTTGAACTCTGACATCGACATTTTGCACAGATTCAGTCTAGTCGCGATGCTTGCCGCGTGCTGCGCCAGCACGTACTCGCTGGCTTGTCACACTCACACAGTCACAGGTCACGTTGGCCCGCTCGACTGGATATGTCGCACTTTGCTCGAAAACATCGGTGGTGTTTATCGCGTTTTGCAGTAGAACGTCAACTTCAACGTTGATTTTCAGTGGGATATGTCTCGTTTTGGAGAATTTCAGGGCTCACAGTCCAATACAAAAGCGTCGAGTCGCGCACGGCTTTGCGCGGATGTCACGTGATGACAACTGACCAATCACAGGCCTCTATTCTCCTCTATTCTCAAATCTTTGATCTAGTCCACTACATCGGCCCTGATGTCCACGAAGCTGGGATTCGCTATGCTGATTCAAAACCCCCAAACTCAGTGATCTACCGCAGCGTTTCACCATTTTCCCTCCAGTTTTCCGGCACGGATTAGCCAAAGTCTGGTCGTTTTGGCTTCGATTTCGGCACAGCAATCGGAAAAGTGATCGGTAAATGTCTGGAGAATTCCACGCTGAAAAAAATAAGCCATAGATGATCAAAATCCGCCAAGAATGAGATGTAGTGGACATTTTTGAGTGAGTGCCACTCAGCGCGCAGAACGCCAAAAGTGCAAAAGCAGCACCAGATCAAACAACAAGAAAAACGCATGCATGCAGCGGAACAGCAACGCGCGCGCCGTCCAACAGAAAATCATTGCGCACAGATTTTTCAGTGTTCTCTCCTCAGTTCGCCCGCGGAGTTGGTTGCTGTGCTTTCGTTCTCGCTGGAGTTCTTGTGGCAGCGCATTTCGCCATCATGGAGGAACTGGTACCTCTGGAAACCTGGCCTTCAGTGGCCCTCAACTAACGCCTGGCGGATTTGCTGGTCCCGTTCGCCTCCATCCGATCAGCAGCTCTGTGTGGTATGTTCTCGGCGTTACCTGCCTGGCGAGCTCTGACTCGTTTGTTTGTCTTCTTACCTGTGGAACATCGCGATCGCTCATTGTAGCATCAGCATTTGGTCGAACAGCGGCTACATGACATGAATTTCCTGGGACTAGCACAGGTTGCCTGTCGCCTTCTCCTTCGGTGGACCAATTCTACAAGGCACAGTGAAAGGCAAGTCGTTGCCGAGGGCTGGCAGTAACTGTTCAGTGTTGCAGTGCAATTCCCAGTGCAAATAATAAAGCAAACTATTTCCACTGGAGTATGCACGATCGTAAAAGCACAAGATCGAGACGAACGGAAACGAGAATGGTTTGACACTGCATGCCAAGAGAAGGCGAGGAAAGGACAGGTCCGACCAAAATATCGCGAACATCGGCTCTGCAAGACAAGAACAGGCTACTCAAGCCAAGGTTCTTTCTCTTCTTTGTTCTGTTGGGATGCGTAGGATGTACACGATCGTGCTCTCGTGGGGTCACGCGACTCACGTGCACCAAACCCGCCCTCGCATGACGCTTTTGTCGATCCTGCATACCGACTGTGAGCCCTGAATTTAGAAAAGCGATCCTGTCAGCTTTTCTATTATTGTGTTCACATGGCAGAAAAAACGACACCGCTATGCTACGTAAGTTTCTACGTAAGGTGCTCGGTATTTCACTTAGGCTACGTAAGTCTCTACGTAAGGTGCTCGGTATTAGATCTACCAACGCGTGGTAGCCGTGTGCTGTGCACGTGCACGGCAGACATTGTGTTCAGTGCATGCAGTCCGCGGATCCGTGTTCGGATGTGCATGCGCGAGGAACTTCCTTCTTTGGAACTGCTTCTTGCATGCATGAGCTGTTTCGGATATTTCGTCTCATGGCCTGGCTTATTTCGTTTCGGCGCTGCTAAGACCTCCTTTCGCGGAATATTACTCAATGACAGGTGAGTTGACCAGTTGCCTTTGATTCATTTGCTTGTGTTGACTCTTTCATTCAGGAAAAGTGTGCTGATTTTGGGGCGGAATGCAATAAATAATGGAAAAGTTGACAGGATCTCTTTTCTAAATTTTGCTTTTCTGCTGCCGAGCTGCGAGGCCTCCTTTTACGGAATACTCGATGACAGGTGATCTCTAAGTTGACCGGTTTCCTTCAATTCATTTGCTTATGTTCACCTTTCATTTACGGAAACGTGTGCTGATTTTATTCGGATTTAGATCCATTTTTATCTCTTTGCCCTTGTCTGCAGTGTGCGAAGAACGCGAGTTCAACTTCTTGACGGTAAGGCTTATGTTAGATGTGTTGTCGAAATACTCATATTCATTGTACATTGGTACGTTACAAGTAAGGCACTGGTCAGTGGCATACTATCGTTGGCAGTTCCCAATCTGGAGGGAAAGGTTCAAGTACCAATTGACCGAGTTTGCAAAATAAATTCGCATATCAGGGGAAATCTCTATTGTGGAGAGGTTCAGTAACTTGTTTGTTTCATACGAAACAAGCCAATGGGTGCAGTCTCGTCTCGTGAAAATCTCGTACTTGTATGATTGGATTTGTTTACTCAAGTCTGGGCTGTTTGATTTGTGAGTACCGCCGAGATTGCACTGCCTCAAATAAAGTTTCGTGCCGCCAAAGCAAGAATTACGATCTGCAATCTGTTTGTAGTACCTGTAAGAATGTGGAGTACATGTATCGTACTTTCTCTGTTGCTGTTTGAGTTGCCGTCATGTTGCTAAAGAAAGGTTCAGTAGAGAGGTTCTGCAAAACGAAAATTCGAACGAAGTTTCGCGACAGTCCTTGCGAAAGTGTGTGCGAATTTTTGCACGAACTTTGCGTTCTGCACATTTTCGTAGTTTGCGCGGGCCAAGTGCACTTACGCCATGACCCGACCTCACGAAATTTCCTACGACAGTTCATTTCGCGTTCCCTGCAAGTTTCGCGTCCAAAGGTGCGAAGTTTCGCACTTCATGATGTAGAGCGAAAGTTTGTACGCATTTTCGTTTTGCAGAATCTCCCTAGTGACTCAATTGTTTCATACGAGACGAGGCAATGAGTTGGTGTGGCTTAGAATCTTTCGCCGTAGAAGAAATCTATTCGTATGTCTATTGGAGATATAATTGTATTCTCCGGTTATAAAATAGGTTAAGCTCACAGAATAAATACCATCGGTCCCTTGGTGTTCGTCCTAAAGAGGTTCGACTGGATATCATTCATACTCACCAAAAGATGTGTAAGATTTTATTATTGTGGAGTGCCTTGTTTATCTCTCAGTACCTCCAACCATAGCCTTGTACCTTTTCTCCTCAGGATCAGTGTAGTTGTTGGAACGAGGTTTTGGACTCAGCAATGTATTCGTTTACATTTTAATACATGTTTATTGTTCCTCCTTTGCTGTGTTGTTTTAGACAATCGTGGACTAACAGTTTGAAGTCATTGAACTACTTCCAAAAGTTGTATCGACATCAACAGGATTACGATTTCAGTTTCAACATGATGCTGGATGACCTTATCACGATAACCCATGACTATAAACCATTATAAACACAGAATCAACAAAAACATTTGCGACACGCACCTGCCGCATGGCTACATTTCTCAAATAAATCTGATTGAGGGTGGAGAAATCTGAAATATCTGAAAGGCAAGACAATTTTATGACAGAGTCATGAAATTCTGCAACAGCAACATGCACAGAATGACCTCCGTATAAAAAAAGTATAACCACCACTGCATGCTCACATGTTTACCCGCAGAAGAACATGCATTATGCTAGTGCCATTTTCTGCAAGAAAAGGCTTGCACATCAATGCGTATAATATGGTATTGATATGATGTGAAGGCCATCATTTACATATTGATATAGGGCATTCCATTGATTGGTGACAGAAAAAACAAAAGAAATTATAGCAATAAAAACTGCTTTATGGCAGTTTTCTAAAAAAAGTTATTGTGTTCTAGTCCATGGACCCCGTCTAAAAAGTAAGAAATTAACGAAATGTGATAGCTGAAAATTAAAATTTCACACAAAACCTCACAATAATCACACACAGAATGAAAAGCTACATGCAGAAGACCTCTTCCCCTCGCGATCCTCTTTCCTATGCATGCATGTTGCCAATTGTTGGTGCAGTACAAGTTTAGTGTTGAAAGCAGGGAGTAGTATTGTACTACTCCCTGGTTGAAAGCAGCATTTCAAGTGTTGTGATTATTGTGAGGTTTTGTGTTAAATTTTAATTTTCAGCTATCACATTTCGTTAATTTCTTACTTTTTAGACGGGGTCCATGGACTAGAACACAATAACTTTTTTTAGAAAACTGCCATAAAGCAGTTTTTATTGCTATAATTCTTTTTGGCCATCAGATGTAGTGATCCCTACTGATTCGATTGACACCGAAAACGCCATATGCGCTTTCACCATCTCAATCCGGTTTCTGCCGTGGAGACTCCACAACTTTCCAACTAACACGTCTAGTACAAGACATCTACACCCAGCGGAACCTCAGGCGGCATGTTGGCATCGTGTTCTTTGACCTAGCGAAAGCTTTCGACACCGTCTGGCATCGTGGTCTGCTTGCAAAGCTAGAGTCCGTCTTCTTGGTACACGGTCCAGCCCTGCAATGGCTCTCATCCTATCTTTCCTGCCGCCACCAGACTGTCAGAGTATCTACCTCCCTATCAGACCCATTACTAGTCGTGTCTGGGGTACCCCAGGGGTCCATACTTGGGCCGCTCCTATTTCTACTGTACGTTAATGACTTGCCAGCCCTTGTACCAAATGTAAGTCTTTTTGCTGACGACACTGCTCTGATGTGCTCCGACAGCTCGGCAGACAACCTCACGGCCTCCATGCAGTCCGGGGTCAACGCTACAGTAACATGGATGGAAACTTGGAAACTGAAGCCTAACCTCGCCAAAACCGAGGCCATGTTCTTCTCTCCCTCGCCCCCCACTCAACTTCTGTATTTTCCTGGTCTAAATAGTACACCTATTAAAGTTGTTAACGAGCACAAGCACCTGGGCGTTATTCTCGACCGCCAACTCTCCTGGTCTCCACAAGTCCAGTCTGTGTGCAAGCGTGCGAGTGCGTCCTTAGGTATGCTACAACCCCACTGCCAACACTTGAATGATAACTGCAGAGAATTGTTCTTTAAGTCGTACATTTTGCCTATATTTGACTATTGCGATATAGCTTGGTGCGGGTTGTCTCAGACTTTACTCCACAGACTGGAGGTACATCAACGCTTGCTTCTGAAAATTCTGTTTCGAAAAGACCAAACATTTGCCTCCCTTTGTCTTTATAAACTTGCTTCCACGCACCCTCTTCTTGCCCGACATCAGCAGCATCTTTGTATCCTTGTGCAAAAAATCTTCCTAGCCCAAGTCCCGAAACATATTGCCAAGTACAACTGGTTTGTTACCACTAGACCAACACGCAATGCCTTATCACTGCCCCGAGCTAGTTCCTCTCTGTTTTTGAAATCCCCTTTCTTCTCAGCATACTCCCTTTGGTCTAACCTGCCTACTAGCATTAAGACATGCCAGGATATCAGGAAATTCACAGTCCAGCTTTCCACACTGTCTCATCCGAAGTGATCCCATGTATTATTAATGTGCCTCCCTTTCTTTTTCTCTCCCTATCTCCTTTCCCTCTCTGACAGCATCTTTCTTTTTTTTCCCTTTTAGCTTGCCGTGGTTGGCTATCACCTGACCTCTCATGTTTATTGGCAGTCTTCGGACGGGCCAGGAGATGTTGAATAAATAAAAATAAAAATAAAATAAATAAATAAATATGCATGAAATTGGCGTTTAGGGCCTGGTCAGACTGCGGCAAAATCGAAATAATCCTAGGATTATAATCCGAATCTCCATAGTAACTTGCCGCCAGAGCGGCAAAAGCGAGAGTTGACGCTCCAAAAAAAAAGCAAGAACGGGCCACGCTTTTCCGCTCCAAACAGGATTTGACGCTGATACGCCATTGACGCTGATAATCACTGATTTTTCATCTCGATATCGAGGAGCTAATTGGCCACGGACAACAACAAAACTCATAAGGATGGTTGCAAGGATTGCACTGAAGGTGTTGGCGATCCCAAGGTGAAGGAATTTGACGTCGTTCGTGGAGATTACCACTTGACGCTCGAAATGAAGTTTGAATTTTCATTCTCCCCACATGTGTAGTGTGATCGCGATTCAAATTCTGGACGCTGTTCTTTTTTCGTCAGGCAACCAAAAGTTGCCGCAGTCTGACCAGGCCCTTAGCGCGTTTTGCAATGAAGCCATTCACTTGTACTAAGTAGTTGTAGATCTGACAGATACTGTCTTTTCTTCTTCTTTTTTCTTTATGACAGTGCACATGCCTACATAGAAAACTAGTGACGGTCGTAGCTACGGTACGCGGTCGTAGGTCAGGCGGTGCGTCGACCCCGTGGAACTTTTGCTACTACAGTACAACACCCTCTACAAAAAAATCCCCTAGTATTTTGACCAGGTCTGTCGCAGTCTGTGATGCCGAACTGTACTGCAGACGCGTCCGTCGTATCATCGGCAAGGCTATTCTGAGCGTGGCGGGGGACTCTGTTCGTGAGGCGACAGGGTCACTGCAGATGTGCGGAGGCCAGGAATGTGGCATTGAGGCGGCCATTCACGCCATGCACGACACGTTCCATGAAGAAGACGTAGACGCTGTGCTAATGGCGGATGCATCCAATGCGTTCAATCGCCTTAACAGAGAAGCATGTATGCGCAACGTAGCGCACCTCTGTCCAGCCATCACACCCGCTATCGTAAACTGCTACCGTCAGCCGGCCCGCCTATTCGTGGACGGGGAGTGCCTCCTATCGCGAGAAGGCACAACGCAGGGAGATCCTCCTGCTATGCCGATGTACGCTCTGGGGGTACTCCCCCTGGTGCGCAGAGTGGCAACCCCAGGAACACGCCAGAGCTGGTATGCGGATGACTCGTCCGCGGGTGGCGGGCTCAACCCTCTCCGCCAGTGGTGGGACCGACTCGTCGGGGATGGGCCGGCGTTCGGGTATTTCATTAACCCCAGCAAGTCCGTCCTCGTCGTCAAGCGGGACAAGCTAGAGGCAGCCGAGACCATCTTCGCCGGCACGGGTGTGTCTATCACCACTGACGGGTGCCGTCACCTTGGATCAGCCATCGGAACTGATCAGTTTGTGCAGGAGTTTGTGGCTTCCAAGGTGGCCACCTGGTCGCAGGAGCTGTGCAAGCTGGCAGATTTCGCCCGGTCACAGCCTCAAGCCGCTTACTCTGCACTGGTGAACAGCCTCCAACACCGGTGGTCCTTCCTGTGTCGGGTTCTCGATGGTGCTGCAGAACAGCTGGCACCCCTGGAGGACATCATCCACCGCCGCCTAATCCCTGCCATTAGTGGACGGACGGCGCCCAGTGAAGCTGAACGCATTTTGCTCACTTTCCCCTGCCGGCATGGAGGTCTCGGCGTGGCCAACCCTGCCACTTTTGGCTCACGGTACGGCACCTCCAGGCTTATCACCACTGCGCTGCACGACAAGATCATGGCGCAAGAAGAGCACCTCGATGATGCTCTTGCCTGTGTCCGCAGGGCCAAGAGTCAGGCTCGCTCTGAGGCCAGAAAGGCAATGAAGATAGCTGCCGATACGTTCCGCACCGAACACAGCGAACTCGATCTCGCTAACAGTCTGGCAGAGGAGAAGGGAGCATCAAGCTGGCTTACCTGCCGACCCATCGCTCGCCATGGCTTCGCTTTGTCGAAGGGGGAATTCCGGGATGGCCTCTGCCTCCGTTACGGTTGGACGCCTTCTCGCCTGCCCACCCCCTGTGTTTGCGAGAAGGCATTCACCACTGCTCACGCCTTGTCCTGTCCTTTCGGTGGGTTCCCCTCGATCCGCCACAACGAGGTGCGCGACATACTGGCAAGCTCATTGAAGGGTGTCGCCCACAACGTCGCAGTGGAGCCACATCTCCAACCCCTGACTGGGGAGCAGTTTCAGCTCCGGTCAGCATCAACCGAGGATCAAGCTCGTTTGGATGTGGTGGCCAGTGGAGTTTGGGGGGGTCGGTTCGAACGCACTTTTATTGATGTACGGGTGTTCAACCCTTATGCGTCTTCGAACCGCACCTCCTCTCTCTCTGGCTGCTACCGGCACCATGAGCAGGAGAAACGGCGTCGATATGATCGGAGAGTCCGAGAAGTGGAGCGATCCACTTTTCTCCCCTTTGTGCTCTCTTCCACCGGAGGATGCGGCAAGGGTGCCGCTGCACTGGTGACCCGGATTGCACATCTCCAGTCGCTACGTGGGAGGGAGGCGTATTCTGTGCTAATTGCCCACCTCCGCTGCAGGCTGTCTTTCGCCCTGCTGCGTTCGAGTGTCATGTGTCTGCGTGGGGCTCGCCGAGTTTGGCAGCCTCCAATGGATGGCTGTGCCTCCCTGGCTGTCGTGGAGGCTAGGGTGTCCCGTTGAGCCTTGCCCCGTGATTGTGCGGACTATGCTATGCTTCTCTTGCTGTCTGATCACATGCGACGTCATCATTATGTGATTTGTTTTCAATCCTCCGCCATGGCAAATTGTGTTTTGTTCGCCCGTAAAAGAGGCTTTTACTACTGCAGACGCGTGCTCAACCCCGTTGGAAATGTACGCAACAGTGCCCACCCTCTTGACCAGGGATCGCACAAACCCTGCGTTTTTTGTTGTTTTTTTCACTCTTTGAGCCTCTTGTACGGGCAAAATAACACATTTTGTGAAGAATCAACACATAAAACGAATCATCAGATACAGTATTTACAGAGTCTGTCACTCAGTAGGATCACTGCACTGTGCAGGTTCACTGGATGCGTGCCTCCGCCGCCACTAGCACAGCAGGGGACTCAGGCACAGCAGGAACAAACATGCTCCTTGAGCCACGCAGGCACATAGCACCACAACGCACCAGGGCAAACCCAAGGCGGCAGCGCAGCAAGGAGATAATCTGCCCGTATGGCTCCTTACTCTTCTCAGCCAGGAGAGAGGCGATCCGCGTGAAAAGAGCATTGGCATGCTTGCCATAGCCACCAGAGGCAGAAAGCACAACGGGCACGAAGGAGGCATGCTCAACTTCACGTACTCGCTCCTCGTACTTCCGGCGCTTTTCCTGTTCATGGCGTCTGTAGCTAGCAGCGAGGGAGGTGGCACGATTCGAAGACGCAAAAGGGTTGAACACCCGTACATCAATAAAGATGCGCTTGAATCGGCCACCCCACACACCACTAGCCGCAACGTCCAGCTGAGCTTGCTCCTCCCTGACAGCTGTGCGATGGCGGAAGGCCTCTCCGGTGACGGGCTGGAGGTGGGGTTCCACTGTCACGTTGTGAGCGACCTGCCTTAGAGCTCTGGCGGTGATGTCCCTCACCTCGTTATGTCGCAGCGTCGGGAAGCCACCAAACGGGCACGACAGGGCGTGACTCACACTCAGCGGCTTACTGCACACGCAGAGGCTTGGGAGCCGAGGAGGTGTCCAGCCGTACGGGAGGCACAGGCCATCCCGGAAATCTCCCTTGCTGAGTGTGAAACCATGGCGGCTGAGGGGGCGGCAGGTCAGCCAGCTGGATGCACCCTTTTCTGAGGCCAGGTCGAGAACAGGGGCCAGCTCCCGGTGATCCGAGCGAAGAGCGTCAGCCATAGACTTGAACGCGCTCCGCTTCTAGGCCCGAACCGTCGCCTTGACCGTCCGGAGCTGAGTCAGAGAGTCGCCAAGAGACGACTCCTGCTACAGCAGGCGAGACACGAGGCTAGCCGTGATCCTTCGGGATGAGGTGTACTGTTCAGCCACTGAACAAGGGTCTGCCATACCCAGTCCCCCAAGCCGGCAAGGCAGAGAGAGTAGGGAGGGAGCAGTTGTCCCAGGTGGAGCCTGACCCGTGATGGCCGGGATGAGCCGACCGCTGATTGCGTGTTCCAGCGGTTCAAGCAGGGACGGCGGGATGGAGGAGGTCCGGCAGAGGAAGGACCACTTGTTTTGCAGGCCCTGTGTGAAGGCGGAGTAGGCGGCCTGTGGCTGCGATGCAGCGATGGTCGTGAGCTGCGCAACTTCCTCACACCAGGTGGCGACCTTGGACTGGACAAATTGTTCTACAAACTCATCCGTGCCCAAAGGTGCACCAAGGTGGCGGCAACCATCACACGTGACCTGCACACCGGTCCCCTCGAACATCTGGATAGCAGCTGCATACCTGGAGTGCTTGACCAGGAGGAGTGACTTCTGGGCATTGCAGTGGTAGCCATACCCGGGACCGTGGCTGACGAGATTGTCCCACCATTGGCGAACAGGCGTTAGCTTGCCACCGGCTGCAGCATCGTCCGCATACCAGCCCTGTTTCGCACCAGGCACTGCAACTTTCTTGATGAGCGGGAGGACTCCAAGCCCATATACGGGCATGGCCAGAGGGTCACCCTGAGTGGTACCCTCGCACGATAGCAAGCACTCTCCATCAACGAATAGGCGGGATGGTTGGCGGTAGGTGTTGATTACAGCTGGCGCTATAGAGGGACAGAGGTGACGGATGTTCCGTAGGCAGGCTTCACGGTTAAGCCGGTTGAAGGCGTTCGAAGCGTCGGCGAGCAATATGGCATCCGCATCCTCCTCACGGTAGACATATTACATCGCATGGATGGCAGCTTCAATGCCGCACTCCTAACCGGCACACAGTTGAAGGGAGCCCGCTGCATTTTGGATATCTCTCCCGGTGACAGTGAGGATGGCTTTGCCGACAATGCGCCTGGCCACTTCGCCGATACCAATGGGTCGAACACCCGGCGACTTGTCAAGGGCTATTAATCTGCATGCGACGAGCGCCTCCAGTGTCGCTGGGTTGACGTATGTGGTAGCAATGCGACGAGCGCATGTTGCAAGCGAGTCACACAGCTCATCCGACGCTTCGGAGAACGCGGTGCACATGCGCCGCCATCCATCAGCGTCCATGCCCGATGGCCCAGCCGCGCCGTGGGTGTGCAGGGCGGCCCGGCGGATGATGTCACGGGTCAGGCTTGAGAACATCACACTGTGGGGCTGAACAGGTGGCTCACCCGTGAGCAGAGACTCTGCATCAGCCGGCTCCCCTGCCGGATGTTTGCTGATAAGAAGGTCACGGGTGGTATCAGTGCCGACAGTGGTGTCCAGGCTGAGAACTCCTTTGCAGCCACCACTTGATAGCTGACGGAGGGCGAATGGTAGTTTGCCGGAGGACACATTAGGGACCTTTCGCACCACGCGTACGGATACGAAACGAATGCTGATTCGTCACCTGGGTTCGAGGATTCGTCAGAGTCCCTGCGGAGAACTCGTTTTCACGAATGGAAGCCTCTTCATTCGTGGCACGCTCCGAATCCGTCAGGTACACATGTTTTGCAAGGTACACATTTTTTCCCTTGATTCCATGATTCATGCACGTGTGCGTGTAAAAACCCGTACGCCAAGCTACCGGCGCCCGCGGCCGTATTCGTAGTTGCCATGCACATTTGCATGACGACTTGCGAAACCTGAAATCTGTTTTCAACGAAACGATTACGAGCCGAATCAAACTTTCGTTTCGCATTCGTTTCGTAGCAAATGCGAAAGGTCCCTATTAGCGGCAAACGCCCTTGCCAGGTCAGGAGGTATATTATGTATCAGATTGCAACGACCAGGAGGCTCTAAGGTTACGTTTGGTTGGTCACATTCCCAAATGGGAATCACTTGGAATCACTCAGAATCATTCTCGCCCGTTTGGTTGGTCAAAAAAGTGCGTTAGGTTGGTCACATTCCACATGATTCCAGAATGGGAATCGCTGAGAATGATCATTCCACCTCACATGCTAGAATGAGCATTCTCATTCCGGAATCAAAAATGATAATGGCTGCCACCAGCCAAACAATGTAGTAACAGGTTCAAGTGCCTCAAATCATGCACTCAGAAGTACCATGACTCTCTCAAGGAAACTAGAGTCGGGTAAAAGAAAAGACAGCCGCCGTTCCACAACGACATCATGGAATTGTTATGTCAAGTGATTCCTAATTGATTCTGGCGCGTTAGTTTGGTCAGGTGATTCTTGCCGATTCCCATTCCAGAATGGTTGTCATTTACATTCAGAAAATGCCCAACCAAACGCAATGTAAGTAGTGGCTGCAAATGACCGATATCCGTCACTTTGCAGCTCTGCATCAGAGACCTGTAGCTGGCCTGAAGAGTTGTAAAATTACTCCTTCGTAGCCGGGGGAGTCAGAGCGAGGGCGATTCACGGCTTGGTCAAAAAACTGTCGGCCTGGAACGTAAACGTGGATCTGCCGACACAGTCAGTTCACCTGGTTAACTGAACTATTGTTATCGATTTCACTGTACTACTTTTTTCTCTTTTACGTTTACTTTATACCAGGCGTGGGCCATCCCCTGTACATAGGTGCCATCATTTTTCTTTGTTTCAAAAAAATCTGCAGTGCCGTTCAAAAAAAAAAAAAAAAAAAAAAAAAAAAAAATTCACAGGCTCCTGACCTATCTCATTTTTTTTTTTTTTTTTTTTTTTTTTTTGATTCTCAGGTCCTGAGCCTGTGAATTTTTTTTTTTTTTTACGAGTGTGGTCCGGCCTCTTGTACGGGCAGAATTAAGTAACACAGTGATACAATAAAAACAAGTACCAGTAGTTACATACATGGACCATACGAGAAAAAGCAATGATGACGAAGCATAAACAAGTGTCTAGTGCTGTATGGCAGCTTCCGAGACAGCGAGTCGAGCGGATGACTCAGCCACCTCCGGGTGCGAATACAGCCGTCGTGCACCACGCAGGCAAGCCACGCCTGCACGGAGAAGGGCGAAGCTGAACCTGCAGCGGATCCATGCCATCACTGCAGAGTATGGCTCACCAGATTTGTCGGAGACCATTGCAGCTATTCTCTTGAGGAGAGCGGCAGCAGCTCGACCAGTACCACCAGTTGCAGCGAAAACCACAGGGATGAAGGTTCCACGCTCGACCTCCTTGACGCGCTGTTCGTATCGCCTCCGTTTTTCACGTTCATGACGCTGGTAGCAAGCGGTGATGGAAGAGGATCGATTTGAGGGAGCAAAGGGGTTGAAAACCCGAATATCGAGAAAGACTCTCTCAAACCGACCTCCCCAAACACCACTCGCCGCAACATCAAGTCGAGCCTGGTCCTCTGTGGAGGCAGTCTTGTAGCGGAGCTGCTCACCAGAGAGCGGTTGTAAGTGTGGCTCGATAGCGACACTATTGGCGACACGTTTCAATAGCGAGGCAGTGATGTCCCGCACCTCATTGTGTCGAAGTGACGGGAAACCTCCGGTGCTGCATGTCAGGGCATGGGCTACTGTGAAGCTGGCTCCACAGACACAGGTTGACGGTAAGCAAGAAGGCCGCCAGCCATAGCGCAGTGCCAAACCATCGCGGAACTCGCTTTTGGATAGCACAAATCCATGACGGGATAGCGGACGACAAGTAAGCCAGCTGGAGGCGCCAGGCTCACTTGCCAACTGAATTGTGTGCTGCAAAGTGGGCGATGCGTCGGCAGCGAAGCCACGGATGTCGGTCTTCGCTTTCTGGCAGTGATCTGCACGCTGTGACGCTTTGGCTGAGGCAATGCTGGCAAGAGCTTCCGTCACACTGAAGTCTTGGTCGAGGATGTTGGTGGTGAGCGCCGCTGTGATCGCGCGGGATGAGGCGTATTGGGTTGTTAGAGATGTTGGATTGACGATGCCCAGGCCACCATCCCGGCAAGGGAAGGCAAACAGCCGTCGCAGCTCCAGACTGACTTCTTCTCCAGTCAGGGCTGGCAGCAGCTTGGTAACAATGGCGTGTTCCAACTGATCAAGACCACTTGACGCATCCGGCAGAACACGACACAAGAATGTCCAGCGGCATGAGAGAGCACGAACAAAAGTAGTGTACGCTGCCTGGGGCTGGGTACGAGCGAAGGATGAGAGTGTCTCAATCTGCTTGCACCATTCATTGGCCTTCTCCTGGATGAACCCGTGGATGTAGTCGGGCGTGCCAATAGCGGAACCCAGGTAGCGGTTGCCGTCAGATGTTACTTGGATGCCAGTATCAGCGAAGAGGCGCACAGCGTCGTCGTAGGCATGTGGCTTGACCACAAGCACAGACTTCCGGGCATTGAGGTGATATCCGTAGGACGGACCTTCAGCCTGCAGCTTGTCCCACCACGATCGAATTGCTACCAGACGACCACCTGCAGATGAATCGTCCGCGTACCATAGCTGGCAGGTGTCCGGGGTTGCTACCGCTCTCACAAGTGGGAGGATGCCGAGGGCATAGAAAGGCATCGCCAGGGGGTCCCCCTGGGTTGTGCCTTCTTGGGACAGAATACACTCCCCTGCCACATACAAGTTGCTCGGCCGCCGGTACGAATTGATCACAACTGCTGCAAGAGAGGGGCATTGGTGGCGAATGTTTCGGATGGCCACATTGCGGTTCAGGTTATTGAACGCATTGGCCGCGTCCGCCATAATGACGCCCTCCGTTTCCTCTTGGGCGTAGACTTGGTGCATGGCATGAATGGCTGCCTCTATGCCGAAATCCTGGCCACCACAGAGTTGCAAACTTCCCGCTGCTTTCTGGATGTCGTCGCTGATGACGATCAGGATGCTTCGGCCGATAATGCGGCGCACTACCTCCCCGATCCCGATCGGTCTCACCCCTGGGTTCTTGTCCAGAGGGACCAAACGGGAGGCGAGATAGGCCTCCAAGGCCAGCGGATCGACGAACTGGGTAGCCTATCTCGGTACAAGTCGGTACGCAACCACACTGCACTTTTCGGTCTGCATAGATGACGTTTTCACGCGACCAGCACGTGACTTTGTCGTACCAAAGCGTGTGTACCATGCGCTGGAAAAGACTGGAAAAGACCGGGAAATTCAAAAACAATGCTGAATTGAAGCTGATGCTATGTGCGATGACCAGGTACAAAAACAAAGTTAGTTGTACACAGGAGAAGGAGCGCGAAAATGACGAAAACGACAAACGTGGCTTTCTACAGGGGTGCGCCAGTTGCTGAAAACCTACAAAACGCATTTTGCATTTCGCACGCGTCGGCATGACGATTTCTACTGTAAATGTTATACGCATCCCATATTTGGATCCCGACCCCGGCATGATTCCATTACCCCCTACCCCTACCCCTAGCCCTGCATGCAGTAATTTGTACACATTCCATTACCCCCTACCCCTTGCCCTGCATGCAGTAATTCGTACACATTCCATTACCCCCTACCCCTGCATGCAGTAATTCGTACACATTCCATTACCCCCTACCCCTGCATGCAGTAATTCGTACACACTCCATTACCCCTACTGGCCTACCCCTACCCCTGCATGCAGTAATTCGTACACACTCCATTACCCCCTACCCCTACTGGGTGCGTTCTTAAATCCTCTCGGAAAAGTTGGAGACTCTCCGAAAAGTTCGAGAGCTGTTCTTATATCCTCTCCGACTTTTAGGAGGCTCTCCAAAGCTCTCCAAGCTCTCCAAGCTTCAGAGGTGGTTGAAACTTGGAGATTCCCGCGGTTTGGGATCAGCGCATGCGAACTACGACTAAAAGCCACGTGTTCATCATGAGTGTACGCATTTCCCTTTTCGCATACGCACATACATTTATCACTCAAGATCACGGCCCCTTTGACGCTTCATTTTGTTTGACATGTGCAAAATATCTCCGAATTCTTCGAGACCCGTTCTTGAGTAATCCCAGTTTCTTCGACTTCTCTTTTCTTCTTCTTCTAGAAGCTAGAGAATATAAGAACGCACCCTTAGGCTGTGTTTACATGAGAAATTTCAACCCGGGCCGAGTTCAGCCCGGGTTGAAAGTCTGTACGACAAACAAAAGAGGTGAGCGTTTACATGAAGACAGTTGACCCGGGTCAAATACTGATATGCCGCCAAAAGTCCACTTCTACAGTCCTGTATGGTCACGTGAATCCGTTCGCGCGAAATTTGCATCTGCAGTGCTGTTCAAACCTGGCGCGAGATACGCACAGAAGTACGTTTGTACGATTTTCTTGACCCGGGTTGATTTCAACCCTCCCCTTGGGGGGAGGGTTGAAATCAACCCGGGGCGAAATTTCAACCCGGGTCAAGCGCAATGCGTCATGTAAACGCGCCATTCACTTTGTGCACATGGCGGGTTGAAATTTGACCCGGGTCGAACTCAACCCGGGTTGAAACGCTTCATGTAAACACAGCCTAAGTATATAATAACACATGGTACGGAGGGCATTATGGCTGATTTATGCCCTAGTGCGTAGCCCGAGGTCGTGCACCGTAGCCCAAGGGCCGCAGGCCCGCGGGCTACGGTGCACGACCGAGGGCTACGCACTAGGGCATACAATCAGCCATAATGCACGACGCACCATGTGTTTATTATAGTTCATACATGCCACGTGCCTAGTTGTAGACAAATAAGGTAAACATGGTCAAGGGAGGAGGAAGGTTCCAATCAGCTGTCATATGAATGAAGGGTCGAACAAGATCGGAAGGAGCTTTCTCCGTGGAATGATAGAACGTTTTGTGTCAGATTTACTTGCAGTTCCAGGAATATGTCTTTGCATTTTGGTGTTAGTGTTGCCTATTGGGCGGTCCGGAAGTTAGCTGATTCGCTGCTGCTTTGGCGTTAACGTTGGCCGCAAACATCCTTGACCAAGGGGCACTAGTAATTAGACTAGTTTTGAATTACATTGTAAGTGTTCTTATTCGGAACAATGATACTTTTTCACATACATCTGAGATTTTGTTCGCATTGCTTTCAGTTTACTTGAGGTCCATGTGTACACTGGACAATCATGTAGCTAGGTACATTTGAAGTACAATGTAGATGTAACTGTATATTTTGTAGGAGTTCAAGATACAATCTGATCTCTTCCAGAAAGGTAACTTTGTGATGCATGTTCACCTGTTGACTTGTTCGTCTCAATTGACTTGAAGTTAGTATTATTATTATTATTATTATTTTATTTATTTTACTAGGGTGTTTCCCACAGACCTATGGTCTTCTTACGGGAGCCCCTAGAAAGGTTAAGCATGAACGAACAAATGGGCGATAATCTGTACAAGAGCGAACAGTGGAAGGCAGCATATTCCACCGATCAGAACCTATGTAGCCAAGACGAGAAAAACCAGCTTTAGTGTAATGCATGGTAAGGACATGCTGTGTGCTATTGTCACGTTGTTATAAGTTACTTCTCCTACGTCGACATTGCTAGTAAAATATAAATGTTTTGGACGGTGCACGTAAGTAGTTTAGTTTTGTGTGGTGTGTGCGAGTGCATGTGGTGTCCTTAGGAATGGTCCCATGTGTTCTATGTGCGCTGGAGTACTGCAAATTATGTACCAGCAAGAGTACATGAAAACAAGAGTGTGCAGCTCGGATGGGTTGCTGTCACGGCGAAATTCCGTGATTACATCATTTTAGTGATGTAGTGCGTACAAGCAGGATTCAAGCAGGTCTCTTTCTGCACAACTGCAGCTCAGTTGTACGCACTACGCCATTTCCCGCCTAGATCTGGGCCAAATATGATGTAATCACGGAATTTCGCCGTGACAGACACCCATAGCAGAAAAGGCCCCAAGCTGCACACTCTGGTTTTCATGTACTCTTGGTACCAGATCACTGCCCAAAAGGCATGGCTTGGTGCATATTTGGCAGTGCACCAGCGTACGTAGTACGCCTGGGGTCATTCCTAATGGGCATGGGTACGCCGTACCCGGGCATTATCGTCTGATAATGCCCTGGTACGGTGCTGCTCTGATTGGCCAAATGCTAGCAACGACTTGACAACAGGCACGTGACATGTATGAACCCCTAGCCTTGCATGCAGTAGTTCGTACGTACACACTTATAACCATTTTGACCCATTTCCCCGCTGCCCCTGCATGTTATAATTAGTACCGTACACATTTGTAGCCCGTTTTCCCTCCTTCTGCCCCTGCACATAAAAACCACCGTACATTGATCTAATTACATCCCTTTATAGTGTACATAGTCGGGCTATACACATAATAATGCGCGCCCAGCTAAATGGGCGCGCTCATGCATTGCACCGTACATTCTATTCTAGTTCACTCTAAGATAACCAGGGAGTAGTACAATACCGGGAGGTGACACGGGCACACATCCGGGATTACGAGCTTTGCCTCACAAAAAAAATACAAACCGCGCGAAAATTCAAATTTTTGCTCTTTTGACAGCGCTGAGAAACCTTCAAATAGTGACGAGAAGACCAGACGTATCCCTTCGTGACAAGCTGCCACTTGTTCTTTTCAGCTCGAGCCTTTTTTGGGAGCTACTCTGGTACATCGTCCACACTGCTGCCAAGTCTCCACTGCCCAAAATGGATGGAAGTGACGAATATGGAGGACGCTATCCTAGGTAAGTAACGTGATGGAATTTTCTCATCTTGACATGGTGTAACACGAACCTGAATTTCTCATTTGGACCCACTCGGACACCTCACCAAGTTGGGATATTTCGAAACTATACCTATTTGTCTACCATTCTACTTCATCTCAACGTGTTAGCTTATGTAACTCTTTGGAAAACTCATTCCGAAAATTTTGAAACTTATTTATTTGTATAGACTTGAACCAAGAGTACATAACCCCCCAGAGTGTGCAACGCCTGATCCAGCTCTGTGTAGGGTCTTGGTCGAGCGGAATCGGATCTTCTGATGTCATGCGTACACTTCACACCAGCGCAAGGCCGGTCTCGAGGCAGGGCACCATTGTTTTTGATCCAAGAGTACCCGCGACTCCCCGGGTTCCCCTCAGATGTGTACGGTATTATGACGCAAAGACCCGATTCCGCTCGACCAAGACCCTACACAGAGCTGGATCAGGCGTTGCACACTCTGGGGGGTTATGTACTCTTGCTTGAACATAATGTTCAAGATCACTTGTTTTCAGCACTGAATGAGGCCAGGCCTGCTAGCTTTGTTGCTTTTTTAACCCCCAGAACCCGTGGACAGAAGAGGAAGAGCGACGACTTGGGTGCGGCTGCGAAGTCTGCCTGCCCAACGCCAATTGCTCCTCACCCAAAAAGTAAACACATTATATAGCAGGAGTGGTTTCAAGTGGTTTCAATGCATTGTGTTTTTTGGGATGTTGGTGTGTACTTATGCAGTCCTAGCGTGTTGAGCAATAGCAAAGCACTGCAACTATGCGCCACCCCCCGTGGTACTTCACAACCGAGTTAGCCGCTTGATCCATGGTGCGGCGAGCAACCTCCATGTGCATAGGGTTGCTTGGAGCTGTGGCTGCTGACGCAGGCTTCCTATTCATAGTGAAATCAAGAAGAAGGGCAAATAGTGCACCGGACACTCTGACACCTGTACAAAACACCAATCCACGCACACACACACACACACACACACACACACACAAACACGCACTGTCTATGAAAAAAACAAACACTTCAAAGTACAATTTGGTACAATAAATCTCTACAGCGCAATAGGAACAGAAAATGACCAGTATGATGATGACATTACCTGTACTTGCAGAACTGGTGTCTAGCTCTTGGAAAATGGTTGACGAATTGCGAAGTAAATCAGTCCACACATTTGAGACATTCGTGCACTCTCCTCTCCTTAATTTTCCTAAGGCCTTGTTCTTGAAAAACAACGTCTGCTGCTGCTCACAATTTATTATTGCCTGCCGAAAGTGAACTATGAACAGCTCCACGTTTGCAGGGTGCTTGTCCAGTGACCAGAGTTGCTGAGCTACTGCCACCTCATGTTGGCAGTAGCGTTGCATGTCCGAGTCCTTGCACAGATCTTGTGAGATGTAACCCAAAGAGAAATGAAAATGTGAATGACTGAAAGTCAACAAACTATACTCTGTTGAAGACACACTCTTACCTGCTGCCCATGTCAAAATACTGGACACACTGAAGGTATCCGGCTGAGGTACAATGGCTACTTGGCATACCTCGTCTGATTCCTCCTCGTCACTAGGAAAAACTAAAACATTTGTTGTCTCCATTGCACAGACAAACTTCTTGGACAGGTTCTGGAAAACAAGAATGACTATGGTGATGTTGTGGCACCAAAACCTTTTGTCACTGGCAAATATACACCCACACACCTACACACACCCTCGTGTACTTGTACACCACACACGCACGCGCACGTGCGCATACATACAACTATTCGTCTTTATCCTTTTGTGTTTGACATGATTCCACGGTGCCATGAAAGTAACATTGGTGCCATAAAAGTAACATTGGTTATAATCAAGGAGTAATGGTATTGTACGATTCTGATTGCGTATGCTCTTGGTGGCCATATATATCAGGAAGTAGTACAATACCGGTATTGTACTACTCCCTGATATATACTATAGTTCATCGTCACGCAGCTCCCCACAAAGTACAAATTGTAGTAAAAGCAATTACGTACTAATACGTATAGTAATATCAAGAGTACATAACCCCCCAGAGTGTGCAACGCCGATCCAGCTCTGTGTAGGGTCTTGGTCGAGCGGAATCGGATCTTCTGATGTCATGCGTACACTTCGCACCAGCGCAAGGCCGGTCTCGAGGCAGGGCACCATTGTTTTTGATCCAAGAGTACCCGCGACTCCCCGGGTTCCCCTCAGATGTGTACGGTATTATGACGCAAAGATCCGATTCCGCTCGACCAAGACCCTACACAGAGCTGGATCAGGCGTTGCACACTCTGGGGGGTTATGTACTCTTGGTAATATGCAGACACATACAACTAGTAGTCACACAAAGTATCTATAATAAGCACACGTACTAGGAATAGTACGTAAGCAGGCTATCTTTATCCTTTTACGCTTGGTCTGATTACCTGCATACACGACTTACACAGCACGGTCTTCCACGGCATGGTCACTTGCACCAGTAACATTGTACATAATTCCACACTGCCTTTATCATCAACACCAGTTCCTGTTAACGCGTAACATCTCAGGCTTTGTAGCAGGGAGTAGCACAGTGCCATTGTACCATTGTGCTACTCCCTGCTTGACACAGACTTGCGTCATAGTGACATTTGCGAATAGCTGCCCCTGCAGTATAAAATTTATTTTATTTTGTGTTTCTCTCTGACGACTAGCATCTGGATTCGGAATAGCCTTACTATCTTGAGACGGGTCAGCCATACCTGAAACATGTTGTTCATTGTGACTAAAACTTGAGTCAACATTATCTATTCCCCTAGAAACGACGTGAATAACTAAATGTAATACAACTAAATGTAATACAAATTAAATTAGGAAGAAAATTTCACTCTTACAAGCCGCCCACGTAAATACTGGACACACTGAAGGTACCCGTGCGAAGGCCAGCTGCTACTTGATATCCTTCGTAGGATTCATCCTCATCACTCAGCAAAGACTGATGGATTCGTTCCCTACATCGTCAAAACAAACTTCAAAAAGTACTGCTCGAAAACTTCTTGACATTCTGCCACTCTCTTCAAGTCGTTCTATGAATTTTTTTGAAAAATGCTACGAAATGCTACGATAAATGGTACGCGAAGTACGATATTTCGTGACGTTTCCCGGGACACAGCGCGCGAAGTACGATATTTCGTGACGTTTCCCGGGACACAGCGCTCCACAGAAAAGTGACCTGAGGCAAAGCTCGCCCGCCTGAATGTGTGGCCGTGTCACCTCCCGGTATTGTACTACTCCCTGAAGATAACCAAACTTCGATAATCTAGTCAGTAGTCGAACCCTTGCCCTATAAATGAGAAGTTAAATGTTGGTGTCTAAAAATCTCCGTTTGTACGTGATTTTGTACCTAGTGTGGTTGCAGCCTTAGGCCGCAACCACACTACGTAAAAATTACAGTACAAATTTTCATGCATATCTCAGTGCAAGTCGGTACGCAACCACACTACACTTTTCGGTCTGCATAGATGACGTTTTCAAGCGACCAGCACGTGACGTTGTCGTACCAAAGCGTGGGCGGCATGCGCTGGAAAAGACCGGGAAATTCAAAAACAATGCTGGTGCTGATGCTATGTACGATGACCCGGTACAAAAGCAAAGTTGTACACAGGATAAGGAGCGCGAAAACGACGAAAACGACAAACGTGGCTTTCTACAGGGTGCGCCATGGCGCCAGTTGCAGTTGCTGAAAACCTACAAAGCGCATTTTGCATTTCGCACGCGTCGGCATGACGATTTCTACTGTAATGCCGTTTGTACGTGATTTTGTACCTAGTGTGGTTGCAGCCTTAGAGCCTCCTGGTCGTTGCAATCTGATACATAATATACCTCTTTTCTGGCCCGCCTAGCCGGGATCCCGGGTGCCTCGAGGCGGGATCCCGCCTCGCCGGGCCAGCCCGCTTGCCATGTTGATTGTATCCTCGTACGACTCTGTAGCAGTCTGTGATGCTGTACTGTACTGCAGACGCGTGCTCAACCCCGTTGGAAATGTACGCAACAGTGCCCACCCTCTTGACCATGACCAGGGATCGCACAAACCCTGCGTTTTGTCGGGTCTGTACGACTCCTGGCTCTTGACCTTTGGTCGGTGTACGAGATGCACGAACAGTTTTCGTACGGTGAGTACTTTTTCATGTAGCACTGAATGCGGCAAGTAGGACTCGCCCATACGCCCCTCCCCACCTGGATAACTCCACCGCCTGTCAAAATCCGGTGTCAGAGCGACCCTGAAGCAAAGGACTCTGGTCCCGACTGCCCCCTTCTCGAGCTACTGGGTGTGCCAAGCTTGCCACAGCTTCTCTTCCAGAAGCTTGCCATCTTCGTTTTCAAATGTTTAAAAATGACAAGACAAGTCCCCTGTTAAAGAATCTGATCGACGACCCTGCCACACCTCAGCTGAGGACGACACGGGGTCAAGTGTCAAGCCTGCTGAGTGTTCCGTTCCTCCCTGGTCCTGCTGGACGTCGTTCAATTCAGTTTGTTAGCAGCATTTTTTTATTTTTTTTTATGAAAGTGCACATGCCTACATATAGAATGGAAGAGAAAAACAACAACAACATCAAGAGAACAAAGGGGACTGCAATGGGCGTGTAGGTGCTATTGAGCTGTGCCGGTGAGGTGAAGTGCGCTCCCCCGACCAATGGTCTCGGGATCAAGGCGCACATCACGCACCATGGGGGAAAGGGAGAGAAGAAAGACTGTGTGTGAAGAGTGACGCAGAGTAGTGTGCAGGCACTGGATCAGCGAGAAAGGGGCCACGAAAAGCAGGAAAAAGGAAACAAGAGAAGAAATAAAATTTAACGCAAAACATTCTGCACTGAGGTGATTCGAGAGGTCTAGGGAGCAAGGTACAGTTCAGTGGGGTGAAGACAAGGTGATCGTTGTGGGACTGGAGAATGGAAGATCGTATAATTTAGCCATGGAATGCTGTCGCCCACAACCAATCTTGGCGCATCAGGTGCTGACAAATGCGAGACTTGAAGGCCTGCATTCCCTTCGATGCCGGAGGTTCCGGGATGGCTTGCTCAGGAATGTCGTTCCATGCCGCAATGAGGGTGTAGGGGAATGACCTCAGTAGGTAGTTCGGTGCTGTCCGAGCAAGTGGCCATTGCAACTGGAAAGGGTGGCGAGAAGCTAGTTGTCGGCGGGTTCTTGGAGTAGGTGCATGCGCCGACGGTGGCGGGAGGAGGGCTGTCAGCTGGGGTGGACCCTTAATGTAGTGCAACTTGTACACATATGCAAGCCCTGAGACTGGCCTCCTGAGCTGCAGGCTCTGAAGGATCGTGCCAGGTCCGATGATGCGCATTGCCTTCTCCTGCACCCTGTCATAGCGTGCTAGGTGGGATTGGGCTGCACACATGGTGGCTAGGGGAGCGTACTCCAGGATGGGCCGAATGAACCCCTTGTACACGGCAAGGCGGCCCTCATGACCCAGAAGCCAAGCGGCACGGCGCAAGAATCCCAGGCGCTGGCTGGCCTTGACAGCGGCAGCGTGAATATGGCGCTGGAACCCAAGCTTAGAGTCGAATGTAACTCCAAGCAGCTTTAGGTGGTCCGAGTCCGGAATAATCTCGCCGGCAAAAGTGGTTGGTGAAAAGTCAGGGCGCTTTCGAGCATTGCACAAAATCAGGCGCTGGCTCTTGGTGGGCTCGAACTGGATCCGCCATTGCTGGCCTCATGCGGCAAGATTGCTGAGGGTTGTCTGTAAGGATGCTGCCTTCTCCTGGAGGTTGTCATTTGGTCTGATCAGACTGTACACGGTAGTGTCATCGGCGAAAGAGCTGAGCTTTACTCCATGCGAGAGGCATTGGTCGATATCGGCAGCAAACAATATGAAGAGTGTGGGGCCCAGGACGCTGCCTTGGGGCACTCCGGCAGTGATGGGGTACTTCTTGGAAGCGTGGCCTCCAGTTACCACCTTTAGCCAGCAGTTACTCAGGTAGTCGCGTAGCCACAGTTACTCAGGTAGTCGCGTAGCCAAGAGAGAAGAGGTCCGCCGATGCCTACTCGCTCTGCTTTGTTGAGGAGGCCGACGTGAGAGACGCGGTCAAACGCACCGGCAATATCAATTGCTACTACTGGGACACAGCCTCCCTCAGCTACAACCTGCACCCATTCGCTCTGGAGTGCTGTGAGGAGGTCAGCTGTGCCACGGCCACGCTAAAACCAAACTGGCTGTCAGGCAGCAGGTCGTTGCGCTCCAGGAAATTGGTGACTTGTTGGTTTATAATACACTCCATGACCTTGGATAAAACGGAGAGCAAGGACACAGGCCGGTAATTGGATGGCCTAGATCGAGGTGGCTTCTTGTATACCGGGACAACGTGGGCGAGCTTCCATTGGGACGGTACAACACCGGCAAGAAAGCTAACACGGAACAGTTTCGTGATGGGAGCAGCAAGTTCCTTAGAGCACTCTTTCAATACCCGAGATGGAATGCTGTCAGGTCCAGATGCCTTGGATGGGACTAGCCTTGCAAGATGCTGCTGGACTGAAGCTTCTCGGAAATGGACGTGCTCTAATGGCTCGTGGGTCGGGATGGTCACCGCAGGAAGGTCATTGATAGTCAATTCTCGGTCACCCAAGCTGCACTTCGAGGAGAAATACTGTGCCAGGCACTCAGCCTTCTCTGCTGAGGTGTGGAACTCCTTGCTATGGCTATCGACTAGCAAAGGAACATCAGCGTAGTTGCGTGTAGCACCAGTGGCTTTCTTCATGTTTGTCCACCACTGTTTATCACTAAGTGACTGGCAGCTGAGTGTGTGGCGCAGTCGATTGACGCTAGACATATGGGCGCTCTGCTGTGTGCGAACAGCTCGGTTGACAGAAGCAATGAAGGAGGTCTTGAGGTCATCACGGTGCGGGTTCTTCCTCCACTTCTTCCACTGCTTCTCCTTTGCCTCTTCAGCAATGGTGCACTCTGGAGTCCACCAGTGAGGGTCAGAGGAACGAGTGGTGAAGACTTTGGTGGGGATGTACTGGACCAAGCCTTGCAGGATGGCCGAGGTTAATCGCTCGCAATACAGAGTGGGATCGTCTGACATTATCGACTGCCAGTCGTGACCGCGCTAAAACGCCCTGAGTCTGTTCCAGTCAGCACTATCGTATTTCCACACCTTGCGGGAGGTTGTTGGATCGCGGCGGGCGGAAACTGCTTGGAAGTTGCATATCAAAACGGCATGGTCGGACCTGCCGAGGGGGGCAAGCACGTTGGTTGATACTGGGGTAGTGAAGTCGGAAAGAACTAAGTCTAACGTATTTTCACCGCGTGTTGGATGGTGTACATGCTGGTCGAGGTGGTGGGTTGCACACAACACTTCCAAAGCTTCCCCAGCTACAGTTGTCTTTGTGCTGCGAAGCCACTCCTCGTTGTGGACATTGAAATCCCCAGCCAAGATTATGTTGGTGCCAAGGCGGCGAACACCCTCAAGGGCACCATCTAGATGGTCAATCAGGGACACATCTGACTCGGCACATGACCCTGGGCGGTAGACGGCACCGATAATGACTCGGCTCTCGCATTGTGTGGAGACAGACGCCCACAGAACCTCGTGCGCTGAACATTCCAGGTGGGAGAGGTGCGTGAAGGAGAGCTCGGACTTAGCCCAGATGGCGACACCACCCCCGTTCTCGTTACGGTCCTTTCGAGCAACAGTGTATCCAGGCAGTGAGATATCCGAGTCCAGAGTGCCATTTCCTAACTTAGTCTCTGTGACAATAGCGATGTCGACATCGTTCTGGGAAACTGTATGCTGCAGGTTACTCATCTTGTTTGTGATACTGAACGCATTTGTCACAAGGATCCGGAGGGATGGAGCCGGACCTGCTGATGCACTTGGTAATGCAGGTAGAGGGGTGGGAGTGTTTAGCAATGACATAGTAACAGTAGAAATTAGAATGAAAAACAAACAAAAAACGTTGTGAGTGCATAGAGAAACAATGATTGCATGGTCTACTTACGTCAGCCGGGCTTCCGGCTAGGGGGCTTTCTGCTTGAGAAACTTGGCAGCTTCTTTTTGTCTTCCCCGGAACGTTTGTACTCCGGTGATATGGATTGCCTCTGGCGTTTGGATGCTTTTAAAGCGTTAGCAATTAACAGCTCGGTTCGCTCGACATCAGAAGAAGGAGCAGGGGCGTCGTCGTCATTGTCATCGTCGTCCCCCTCCTCCTCAGTGCTGCTGCTGTTATTAGGGATGTCTGGTGCCTCAGACGTGGTTTCGTTGCTCATTCCGCCGCATTCTGTGGAATGCTCTCCCAGTTGCAGTCCGTACGGAAGGTGATTGGCAGACATTTAAAGCTCTAGCCACGGCTCTCGACTTGCCCAGCCTTTACCCATATTAAAATTCTGTGTACCTAACTTCATGTCAAAATCCATTTTAACAATCCGCATATCTTTCCTCCCCCCCCTCTCTCTGTGTCTCTGACACACACACACACACTCTTTCTCTCTCTCTCTCTCTCTCTCTCTCTCTCTCTCTCTCTCTCTCTTTCTCTCTCTTTCTCTCTCTCTCTCTCTCTCTCTCTCTCTCTCTCTCTCTCTCTCTCTCTCTCTCTTTCTCCCTGCTTGTTAAATCATGCACCTGCTTGTTAAATCATGCACCTGCTTTCAGGCGTAAAAACCCTGTTGTAGAGGTCTCAGTCCTCATTTGTTAGACTTACCTGTCTTTATAAATGTAACTTACTCTCTTTCTCTCTCTCTCTCTCTCTCTCTCTTGTTGTTGTTGCTGCTGCTGTGGTGTTGCCGTTGCAGTTGTTGTTGGTCTGTTGTTGTTGTCGCTGTCGCTGTTGTCGTTGTTGCCGTTGCTGTTGTTGTTGGTCATTTTGTAAGAGCTTGGACAGTTCACTTGTCCAGGCAATAAAGCAGTCTCTCTCGCTATCTCTCTCTCTCTCTTTCTCTCTCTCTCTCTATCTATCTATCTCTATCTCGAATCTATCTCTCCTCTCGAATCATGCATGCGTCACACTCTCATGTAATATTTCTTTCCTTTCTTCGTCTTTTGTGAGAGCTTGGACAATCCACTTGTCCAGGCAAGAAGGCAGCAATGCCAGTTCATTCTGGCGAAGAAAAATAAAATATACCAACCAACCAACCTGAAGCGTCGAAGAGGTAGGGGCGCTCTGGCGGGATTTTACGGTACTTACATGTACGCGTTGGAGTCAACCATGCAAGCATGATCCACAACTTCGCTTATGCTGAACATGATAAACAGGACTATGACAGGGGGGAAAATGAGCTAGAACGATGATAATAATAATTATGATAACTATAATTTGATTACCGCAATCAATAAAACTAGCTGAACCGACATTTGTGTACTTTATTCATGCAATGTAAAAACGATGGAGACGATGTGCAATAAAACGATGAAAATATGAAGAAATGGTGTAGGGAAAAAATATGGATTCAAACAAGTTTTCGTACAACACTCATCAGGAATCGTCGTTGTACTAAAGGACACTGAAACAAAAATTGAACTATTATAGAAAATCTAAGTTAGAGAAATAACACTAAGAGCAACAGCAGTGAAATTTACAAGTGTGAATTTTAACAATCAAAGCGAGAAATGAACAAAGGAGAAAGGAAGGAAAGACAACGTGATAACACATAACAGCAGTACATTACGCATAGAACATTAACGGCCAAGCTTGGCCGCACTAAACACGACACGTTACTTGAACAATTTCAACCCAATTATACTATCTTTCTGTGCACACAAATTAGGCTTATACAGACGCTGATAGATAGCTTCCAATACTTTTAACTGTAGTCCATAACCATGACGACCACGGCACAATACAGTGAACGAAGAGTCGGAATACGAATTGCAACAATCAGGACTAGCTAGCAGATGATTGTACACCGAAGACTTCCTACCACGAAACCTACGCACAACACTAACACTCTCACCGGCACTCTCACCATCACTCCCATCACTGCTCCCTCCGCCGTCCGTTCCATCCTCCGCTTCCTCTGTACTCTCTCTGTCTCGTCCATCCCGCCTGACCGGGTCCATTGAACTCAACTCGGCCGTCACCCTGCTATCACGTCCCTCCTTTCGCCCTTGTCCGCTGAGTGCGTAGCTTCTGTTGTAGTTGGCTGTTGATCGTCTTGGTCTTTCAATTATGGGCTTGAATGGTGGATTAGTTGCTGTAGATTGCGTTGTTGGTGTTGGTGTGGGGGCTACTGATATGCAAGGTGGGTCTTTTTGAGTCGTCATTTGTAGTGTTAATGCAGCTGTCAGTGTTGCTCGCGGTCTGCCACTGGCAAGCTCCACCGCCGCAAGAACCGATGGCGGAGGATCAGGAGGAGGCAGTGGGACCGGGACCGCAAGCGGCACCGCCTCAGCCAAAGCCGCCGGGGCCACTGACGAAGGAACCACCGACGGCCGGAGCAAAGGCGGCGACACAAGCCGACCCGATGAGCCACCACGCCCATTCTCCTCCACCACCGCCAGCAGCGACGGCGGAGCAAGCACAGTCTGTGAGCCTGGATCCGCGGGTTGTGTAGGCAACGGCTGTGGGGTTAATGGGTACCCTGAGTTTCTGTTGCAGAAGTTGTTGAAAGTCGAACAAACTACGAAGGCTCCTATGATTGGTCCTGCTCGTTGTCCCGTTTATTTATGTTTGCCGTGGAAAGGGCAGGAGTCGACTAAAGTTTGTAGTGCAGTCAAGTCTGTTTGTTCGTCGAACTTACTTCGCAGTACACTTCGTGCCAGTCTTTACGACGATGCGTGCATTTACGGTGCGGAAGGATGTCCTACCAGCCCATCACCTAAGTCATCTTATTTACAACTTTGAATGCCGACAATGCGCTAGTCGGTATGTTGGTAGGACTTTTCAGCACCTGAACGCACGCATCAAACAACACACACCACGTCACATACTTCCACCTTGCGCACAACAACAAAGACCGAAGCGAGGGCGACCTAGAAAACAACCATTAACCCCACAGCCGTTGCCTAAACAACCCGCGGATCCAGGCTCACAGACTGTGCTTGCTCCGCCGTCGCTGCTGGCGGTGGTGGAGGAGAATGGGCGTGGTGGCTCATCGGGTCGGCTTGTGTCGCCGCCTTTGCTCCGGCCGTCGGTGGTTCCTTCGTCAGTGGCCCCGGCGGCTTTGGCTGAGGCGGTGCCGCTTGCGGTCCCGGTCCCACTGCTTCCTCCTGATCCTCCGCCATCGGTTCTTGCGGCGGTGGAGCTTGCCAGTGGCAGACCGCGAGCAACACTGACAGCTGCATTAACACTACAAATGACGACTCGAAAAGACCCACCTTGCATATCAGTAGCCCCCACACCAACACCAACAACGCAATCTACAGCAACTAATCCACCATTCAAGCCCATAATTGAAAGACCAAGACGATCAACAGCCAACTACAACAGAAGCTACGCACTCAGCGGACAAGGGCGAAAGGAGGGACGTGATAGCAGGGTGACGGCCGAGTTGAGTTCAATGGACCCGGTCAGGCGGGATGGACGAGACAGAGAGAGTACAGAGGAAGCGGAGGATGGAACGGACGGCGGAGGGAGCAGTGATGGGAGTGATAGTGAGAGTGCCGGTGAGAGTGTTAGTGTTGTGCGTAGGTTTCGTGGTAGGAAGTCTTCAGCGTACAATCATCTGCTAGCTAGTCCTGATTGTTGCAATTCGTATTCCGACTCTTCGTTCACTGTATTGTGCCGTGATCGTCATGGTTATGGACTACAGTTAAAAGTGTTGGAAGCTATCTATCAGCGTCTGTATAAGCCTAATTTGTGTGCACAGAAAGATAGTATAATTGGGTTGAAATTGTTCAAGTAACGTGTCGTGTTTAGTGCGGCCAGGCTTGGCCGTTAATGTTCTAGGTGTAATGTACTGCTGTTATGTGTTATCACGTTGTCTTTCCTTCCTTTCTCCTTTGTTCATTTCTCGCTTTGATTGTTAAAATTCACACTTGTAAATTTCACTGCTGTTGCTCTCAGTGTTATTTCTCTAACTTAGATTTTCTATAATAGTTCAATTTTTGTTTCAGTGTCCTTTTATTAATAGTACAACGACGATTCCTGATGAGTGTTGTACGAAAACTTGTTTGAATCCATATTTTTTTCCTACACCATTTCTTCATATTTTCATCGTTTTATTGCACATCGTCTCCATCGTTTTTACATTGCATGAATAAAGTACACAAATGTCGGTTCAGCTAGTTTTATTGATTGCGGTAATCAAATTATTGTCTCCTCGCCGTGTGTTTAAATAACCATAATTATCAACATTTTGAAATAATTAGCATAATATACACAATGTAGCTCATTGGTATTGAAGATATGTCATTTATGAATTATGTCTATAATTATGAATATTGCAGCCTGAGTGATAATGATAGTGCTATTTCCTGAGTTTGACTGTTTCAGGATCTGTCGGAATATCACAATGCACAGACCCTCATGCACTTCCTTAGTGATTGATACTAAGTGCGCGTTCTTAAATCCTGTCGGAAAAGTTGGAGACTCTCCGAAAAGTTCGAGAGCTGTTCTTATATCCACTCCGAATTTTAGGAGGCTCTCCAAAGCTCTCCAAGCTCTCCAAGCTTCAGAGGTGGTTGAACTTGGAGATTCCCGCGGTTTGGGATCAGTGCATGCGAACTACAGCTAAAAATGTCATACAAGCCTCTTGTACGGGCTAAGCAAATGTGCTTACATAATATTATGACACAAAATCTCAATACAAAATGAACAAAACGCCAAGAATCTGAAGAAAAAAAACTCAATCCAATTCTTTGTTGCCATAACGGGAACTGAAACCCAACACAAATCTGAGAAGATGGCAGTTGGCGGTAGGGTCCAGCGGATAATGCCGGCATTATATTCGGCATTATACGACTATTCGAGCATCAGAGCATTATGGAGCATTAGAAAGGAACAAAACGAGCATTATTAGAGGTTTGAGCGGCATAACGAGTTTCATAGTGGATAATATCGGGAAATCCCAGGTTTTTGGAAACAATCGGCTACAATAATGATCATGAGATGTTGTCTGATCATTGGTTTTTGCCATGAAACTCTGAGTAACAACGAAACACCCCTGTTTTACTTCCTTTTGTGTACCTCTTGCGTACTACGATCCGCCCATTCCGGGCATTTGAGCACTATGCATTGTACCGGCGCATGACTTTGTGATTGTGTAGACACATAACACCTTTAGCACTATTAAACGCTACATAACTATTGCTACATAAAAACGTTATGATTGTAGCGATGTGGTCAGGTAAATGTATACAAGCCATTTGTGAAGCATGCCCAACCGAGGCCGAGACAGTTCAAGTTACACAAATCCGGAGAAATTATTTGCGAGGTTTCTTTTACTGAAGTACTTTTAGAATAATGGAGAGCTATGGAGGAGACATACGCGAAATGAATATCAAACAGACGAAGAAGAGTTTTCTAGTTGTGCCAGAGGCTCTGGCGATAGCATCTCTAGCGATACTGAAGTAGTCACTGATGCATTGCTAAATTTGGACCAGGATGAAGGAGCGGCTATAAACAGAAAGAGCTCGTTCCAAAAGAACTGCCTTTGCCGAGTCCAGCTCCAGCTCAGGAGGCTCGAAAAGAACTAGAATTTCTCATGGACTCAGTACCAAGTCGATTGCTCAGCAGCGCCTGTCCTACTTTCCTGATGAAGCACGTAAAGTTAGTTGTGGACGGTTGTAATGCCAGGTCTACAGTCAAATGCTATCAGAAAGGAAGAGTATTGTGGCAAGCCATACGTCTACACACCATCTCAAGGAGAAGATGAGAGCACAAGCAAAGGATGTAGAGTGGCAAAATAACTTCTGACCACGTGTTTTCAGGATTTCCGCAAATGGGAGGGCTCTCCATCTGAGATCGGATCTCAGGAGCTGGCCTCACGTCTGGTGTTTCAGATGAAGACATCATTCACAGAGTGGACGCAGTGACAGCTTGTCTGCAGGCAGGAATACTATTTGCCAAGATTAACTTCATCCCAACAATGAATGACTACCTGCAATAATGGTTTCATTTCTCACTACATGAATAATTAGGAGAGGGATTTGATACACCGACTATTCTGCCACAACCCTGCATGAAAGTTGGAATGGAGAGCAATCAATGGAGAAGCGATCATGTCTTATAGTGCTAAGAAGTAGTGGAGCTCGTGAGAGATAAGGTGGCAACTTCAGATGCAGATCGACGATATGCATAATTTCCTGGAAGTTTGACAATGTGCAGACTTTCTTCCATTTTTGCCCCAAACCAAGAGCATTATATCCCTTGCCGAAACATTATAATCAGCATTATAAGGCAGTTTTTGGAGCATTATGGTTAGCATTATACGAACATTTTCGGAACATTATCCGCTGGACCCTAGTTGGCGGTCACGCGGCAACAAAATCACCAAACGTAAGCACTAACAATGTTGAAACATGGTTGCAGGAGACAAACTACAAGTAAGCAAGCAACGCACACAAAGAAACAATCAGACAATTAAGACACGTTTAATACCGTCTAGGCCACTGACCTAGACAGGTAGCGGTGCAAGAAGCCGTGGTCTCGCCTACGGCTATACGACCCCCTGCACCCGCGGAAGCATGTTATGGCCCAACGGAGCAGGGTAAACGACAGGAGGCTCCGAAGCTCACCCATCACTACCGAGTAGGCAAGCTCGCTATGCTTCTCCACCAGTTGCGATGCCAGTGCCTTCAAACACAATGTCGTCTCTTTACCGCACATGCCGGAGATAATGAAAACGGGAGGAGTGAAAGCTCCACGATCCACCCTGTCACAGTGTGTTCTTTTTTTTGCCTTTTCATGCGCCTGGAGCTGACTCAGGACTTCCGAACGAGACAGGTAGGGAAGCTTTCGGGTGAGTGACCCGTACATCAAAGAAGGCATCTTGCTGCCTCGACCAAAAGCCCTGAGCCCGAATATCCAGGCGGGCTCCTGCCGACCGGTACCACAGCTGTGAGGATGCCCTTGCTCTCTGCATTGATAGATGGAACCGAGCATTGGACGATGGTCAACGATGCGCAATAGTGTTTGCAGACATGAGTAAGGCATTTGACCGCGTTCAACATCAGCAGTTAGTCCATGAGCTGGCTGATGTTGGGTTACGGGGCACTGTATTGCAGTGGTTTGCAGATTATCTGTCACGCCGCAGTCAACAGGTAATAGTCAATGGCGAGCATGGTGAGACTGTGCCTTGTACCAGGGGCGTCCCGCAAGGGTCGTCCTGGGTCCCCTGCTCTTTTGCATTTATATTCGCAAGGTGCCGGAAATTCTCAAGCACAGCATGTCACAACTCTATGCTGATGACATTGCCTTCTTTATCATCGGACTGGACCTTCCTGCTATGTTACAGGATCTCCAGGACGATCTAACTGCCCTGGAGGTCCATTTAGATCTGAAGGGGCTCATCATGAACCCCGACAAGACGCAATTTCTAATCCTGCAGCGGTCACGCCTGCCAGCAGCGCAGTTGCCACAGCCCTTGACCTGTAAAGGAAAGGCTATTACCCCTACGAGCACTGCCAAATACTTTGGTTTATTGATAGACGAGCATCTCACCTTCCAGCCACAGGTCCAGAAATTGTGTAACTCGGTTTTTGCTAAAGTTGCTGCTTTCCGACATGGCCGTAGAAATTTAACAAATGATGCAAAGCGAACATTCTACTTGTCTATTATTCAGTCTACCCTAGACTATGCCAGTAATGCTTACCTACATTGTTTAAGCACAACTCTGTACAATAGGATTGTGACCGTTAGTCACATAGCAATGAAGAGAGTGTTTGGACTCGATCGTACCACGCCCACTGAACTAGTTCTTCGCTTATATCACCTCTATTCTTTGGAACAGCGTATTAGCCTCAAGCTCTATGTTTTTGTGTACCGCTGCTTGGCCCAGCATCTTGCTAGTCCTCTTCTTCAGTCTCTGTACCAGCTTCGGGCAACTGCACCTGGTCACCAGGCATGCACCCGGGGCAAGGCACAAAGAGCCTTAGTTCTCCCACTCGTTTATACGCAGTATGGCATGCGCTCTATTTCTTTTCTGGCGGCAGGCAGGTGGAACTCTCTTCCAGCTGACCGTCGCCAGGCCCGCTCTCTTGCTCTGTTCATTAACATGGTTAAACTTCCCCTAGGGTTCCCAGTAAAAAGGCAGTAGCCTGTTGGGACTCCCCTAGTAAAATAGTAAAAACTACTACTACTACTACGGTTGGCTGACCGGCAGCTAAAAGCATGTGTTGATCATGAATGTACGCATTTCCCTTTTTGCATACGCGCAGTGCGTATTCGTGGCACTCAAGTTCACGGCCCTTTTGGCGCTTCATATTGCTTTACATGTACAAAATATCTCCGAATTCTTGGAGACACATTCTTGAAGTATACCAGTTTCTTCGACTTCTGTCTTCTTCTTCTCCGAGAAGCTAGAGAATTATATTATTCAATTGGCTGTCTTGACATGCCACGAGGTGCAGAAAACTCCAGCAGTTACAAGGATACATTTCCGGGCTGACACAGTATGACGACATCTAGCAAGACTCGACTCCTCCAAAGCCACTGGACCGGACAATATCCCAGCTAGGGTACTGTAAACGCCATATACATGTATAAACCGAAGTGCTAAATCTAACGAGTTAACGAGGAGAAATCTGTCGTTAAAATAGAAATCGTTATACAGAAATCGATACATATACTGTCCTATTGAGCGTTGAGAATGAGTGAGAATCGTTACCTTAGGTACACGTAAACTAGTCAATTTTGGGAAATCGTTATATATGCGCCTCGTTAGAATAATGGCTTTTACAGTACTCAAGGAATGCGCAACTGAGCTTGCGGGGCCCCTAGCACGCCTCTTCTCCCTGTCTTTCAGTACTGGCCACCAACCACAGGCATGGAAGGTTGCCCGAGTAGTTCCAGTATACAAAAAGTCCTCCAAATCCGCTGAAAAGAATTACCGACCAGCCTCGCTGCTCTCTATATGTTCCAAAGTAATGGAGTTCATCTTCAACCGCCAGTTAATGAACTTTCTGGAGGGACAAAACCTCCTATCACCAAGGCAATTTGGCTTTCGCCGAGGCCTAGGTCCAGCCGATCTACTTACGGGGCTACACCATAAGTGGTCGGCCACATCTGGCCTTGGTGGATCTGTGGAGGTGCTTGCTGTCGACATCGCCGGGGCTTTTGACAAAGTCTCGCAAACAGGTGTACTGCACAAGTTGCGGACCATCGGTGTGAAGGGCGCCCTCCTGGACTGGCTTAGTGACTACTTAACAGGTCGTTCGCTGGAAGTGGTCATTGGCGGCAAGAGCTCCGATCGCTATCCGATCTCTGCAGGAGTGCCACAAGGCAGCATCCTTGGACCGTCCCTGTTCCTAGTATATGTAAATGATGCTGATAGCTGCCTGGCTCCAGGGTCTGAAATGGGAACATTTGCAGACGACACCACGCTGTATGCCTGCGTCAATACACGCGATGATGCCATACACAGCGCATCATGGCTCCGTTTAAATGCTTTTCGGCTAGTGTGTTTCTGTGGTATAGCGGACTGAAGAA
>NC_088648.1:8580984-8625014 GCF_964019385.1 Sycon ciliatum | reverse complement strand
TTCAATGTCCACACTCAGGGCAGGAAGGGATAGAGCTCGCCATCAAAATACAGCAGTTACCAAGACTGTCCTGCAGTGAAGCTAGCTTGCACTTCTTGCCCTAACCAACCATGGTGAATATACTCATTGAAGATCCATCAATGAGGCAGACAGCATTGCAGATCATCTGTAGTTTGGCATTGTATTCAGAGAAATTGGAAAGCTGATTCCTTAGCTAACCTGTAGTTGCAAAGCATCTAAAATCAAGAATGGACCCAGCCACCTTCATGAATTGTGTTTGAGCTAATGTGCTGCATCGAGGACTGTGTTGGATAGTGCCCTGGGATGCAGATATTGCAGGGGTGGATGGGGGGGGGGGGGTCGTTTGGGGGGTTCAGCGGAACCCCCTATATTTCTCAATTATACTACTGGAAACCATATGCATGTACTTGTACATGTATCAGCGGTTCATTGTTGACTACACTGGAACCCCCGATAGAGATCTCTGCCACATCCGACCCCTGTATTAAAGCTGCTGCAACATGATGGCATGCTGCATGGAGCTTAGAGCAACATACCGTTTTAGCCACGGGCGCGTCCTTCCCGGAGCGCTTTGGCACCAGCTTCTTTGGCTTGGCTGGAGCTACAGGGGGCAAACAGACCATATTGCACATCAGGGTTCCGGGTTCTATTCCAACCGGTTGATGGTACAAGTACTGAAGTGGGAGCTAGGTAATTCGCCTACTTCCTAACCCTACAGTTGCTTTCTATGGGGCGTTATGCAGTGGTATTCAAACAATAGATGGGCAGCACAAAGTGCAGCTGGACATACGGGGAATACAGCTCAGGACGCGCTTGAAATGCACCCGGGGCGATCCTGAACTTACATATCAACATAGAATGATAGAATAGAGCCCGATTGGCAGTGATTGCTGTTACCGAGTAGCAGCAGAAGCAGCAACAGATCCAACAGCAGCAATAGCATCACCAGCACCAACAGCAGCAAGCCAGCCACACACACACACACACACACACACACACACACACACACACACACACACACACACACACACACACACACACACTTGTACTTGTTGCTCACTGCCAAAACTGGTCACGTGGGTCTCCCCGGGAGAGGGGAGAGAGCCTCAAAAGGAATCTTGGAAAGATGACTCAATTGGCTATTGAACCGCCCAACGGCCGACACCCCCTGAAATCCCCAAAACTCCGGGTGGACTTGAAAATTATCTCACTTATGGGCTCACCACACCTCAGTAAGTGGGCGAGGACAAGGTGCAGAAAAAAGGATTGACAGCATCAGGGTATCCGTCCCGGGATCCAACTGCAGTTACCCTCCCCCCCCCCCCCCCCCCCCCCCCAGTGAAGGTAATACTTGCTACTAGTGCGGGTGGCTAAATCAGAGTGGATCTGATAAAAGCTACACTAGCACCATTGATTACACAAGAGTTAATCTAGCCAGAAGCAGTCCACGGTTAACAGGTATGTATACTTCAAATAGAAAGTATATGAACCCTGCAACCAACAAAGGTGGCAGGTACAACATTACACCTTCAAGCCGCCGAGCCCATTGGCAACAGACCCAGCACAATCTGGCATAAGTGTACCCACCAACCGAACTAGCTTGCACACACACTTGCACACACACACACACACACACCTCAGACCTCAGACATGCCCATCGCGGAAGCGATGATAGCGAACAGCTATGTTCGACATAGCAACTTGTGCTGGGATTACACCATTCAACAGCTTGCAAGGCTGATGAATTGACCGCCACTATTTTTAGCCTGGTATCCACCACACAGCTGATTGAAGTGACATTTTCTGGCCAGTGAATCCTTATTTTCATTTTTCCATTTTTTTCTACACACACCACACCACATACTCCGGCATACACTGGCTGTTGGTAACCACCCAGGAGAATGAAAGAAAAGTCAGGAAGAGTCCGAGAAAGAGAAGAAAGACGTGTGCGACCATAATCGTCGGGAATTGAACCCGCAACCTCTCGATTGGAAACACACACACACACACACACCAGTGCTAATGGAAGCAGTACCACCCACCACCAACAGCAATGGCAGGCACAGCAGAACCACCCACCACCATTACCACATGCAGCACTAGCACGGACATCAGCAGCAACACCGGCCGTGAGCAACAACATCAGCAGCATGTTCATCACCAACACCAGGGGTGTGGAAGGGGATCTGGGGGGGTTGCCAGCAGTAGAAGCACCAGAACCAAGACCAGCAGCAGTGGCGGCAGCAGAACCAGCAGCAACAGATATCAGCAGCAAACACTATCAGCAGCACCACCAACAGGAGCAGAAGTAGCAACACCGGCAGCAAAAGCACCCCACATCTGTATCAGAGCATTGCAACCCCCCCCCCCCCTTCCCAAGGGGAATTTGAGCCGGAAATAATCTTGAGTCCACGTGGTACTGGGACAAGTGCAGGAGCACATATCCATTTTTGGCAATAATGGCCCCCACCGGACACTTGTATGTGTACGGGAATTAGCTACTGTCTGCCTCCAGGACAGCTCATTGGTTATATCCATGACAACCATCATGTGATGAGCCCTGGCAATCACCACTATCACTACTTACGGTCTGACTTGAGGCGTGTGTGTATGCCAATCATGGAGCTCTCCGGCTGGTCGTAAGGTAACTTCACTCGTGTGAACGTGCGCAAATACTCCTGCACTTTGTCATCAGGTATATCTGCAGACACACACACACACACACACACACACACACACACACACGCACATACACACGCACGCGCGCACACACACACACACAGTCACACACATACACACACACACATACACACACATCACACACACACACACACACACACACACACACACACACACACACACACCATGTACACACACACACACACACACACACACAATCATGTAGGCAGTTTGGGACGACTGGGTGCAAGGTCAGCAGCTAAGGGTAATGGGCAGTGGAACAGAGGGTGGGTAGCTCAGGGTCCACTCAAACTGCTTCCTGGGTCTGTAGGCGCTGCATGCCCAGTATCAGCTGATGCTGTAGAGTACAGTCAAACCTCTAGCCCAGCACTGTGTGGATAACACATGGTCTGACCTCTAGCCCAGCACTGTGTGGATAACACATGGTCTGACTCCGAGTACACCTCCGCGTAGTGGTCAGAAGAGCAAACAGTACACATGTACAGTCGTAGCATATCAAATCCATACCAATGTGCACGTTAGCATCTTGCACTGATGTTTGATCACACGACTGAGGTCACTACATGTTCCATGTTTCGTTTTCTCCATCACTGGTGATTGGCATAGCAATCATGTTCCACGAACTTCTCGAACACTATAGACAGTAAGGGTGTCAACGAGTAGTAGTGTGCCCGTGCTACCCGTAATTTCATCGGGTACTAGTAGGGTAGCTGTTTGCTCCTGAGAACCCGATCGGGTTCTAGTAGTTGGAGTATGGTGTTTTTGCAACGGCGCATGTAACCAGCACAGATGCGTGCTTGCTGTACACTTTCTATTGGGGTGAAAATGGCATTGAGATCCCAAGTTCGAGTACTCTGATTTTCTCCAATCGAATATTCGAGTACAGTCAGGCCTCGCTTAACCGCACACATCTGTTTTCCACAAAAATTTCCAGATAGGCGAGGGAATCGGATAACTGAACACACATACTGTATATTATGCATGTGGCATGTCAAAGCAGTGACATCGTACACACATGTAGACAGGTCCTATGCAGTACAACTAGCGTGCACAGTATGTAAAACAAGCGAGAAAAATGACAAGTGCATGCAACTGAGTGCTGTCCGCATGCACCCAGCAGGTCAAGGACTTCATTTGCTTGTACAACTCCCTGATTCTAGCTTCTGCAAGCCACATGCAACCGGATACGACGAAGCTTTTTATACACATTTAACCAGTTTGTACACAAAATCATGCACCGGTATGCGGATCGCGAGGTCCGGTATGTTGTATGCATAACATATGCTGCACATCGGTAACCAGCGATTTTCTTCCGGATGGCGACGGATCCGGATAAACGAGGACCGGATAAGCGAGGTCTGACTGTAGTCGAGTATTCTTCATCTCCTAATTATTGCACACGAAGGGCCTTAAATTCATAAGATACAACGCTGACTGAACCGATTGGCAGTCATATTTCTCGGGCAAATTGATTGGTGGGTCATTTGGGCTCTCTCTACTTGTGTACACTTTCTATGTAGCCCAAGTGCACATTCACAGTACAAACTGTGTCATAAAATACCCGATAGGGTACCCGTGCTACCTGGATAAAAAATACCCGAACCTGTTACCCGACCAAACCCCTACCCGTTGCAGCCCTAATAGACAGCATGCCTGGACATTCATTGAGAAAGCATAAGAAACAATTCACGGTTCTCGTCAGACTCTGCTGGAGGTCGAGTTTTCCGCATCCGTAGCAACGCCACCACCCTATATGGACCAAGACGCAGATGCAGCTCCTAAAGCGGTGGGAGGTGAGTAGATCAGACGAGTGGTGTGCACGGGTAGTTGGGTACCCGTGCTGCCCGTGAGCACCTCGGGTAGACGGGCACAGAATAGTACCCGAAAACCCGAAGTCGCAGATGACATCATGTACAGCGCACGTAATACTCCGCATATCTACCCAGTGGGAAGGGGTGCATTGTGGTGTTACCATGGAAACATTACCCAATCGGGTACCAGTTCTACCCGTGGGAAACTACCCGAACCCGATACCCGAAGAAAATGCTACCCGACTCAGATCAGACCCACCACAAAGTGGTCAAAGACCGAACACTCCATTCGCTGCATCCAGCATAAGAAGCATAAGAAGGCAAACACACACACACACACACACACACACACACACACACACACACACGCAACTCAGGCACATTGAGTTTCTACCGACTGACCCTGGCCGATGATTTCTTTGAAGTCTTTGCGGAACCACGGCTTCTTATCGCTCTCTACGGCAGCCTTGACTTCAGCCAGGGTCGGTCCGTCTTTCAGCATCTCATCCTCATTGCCCGTCCATCGCATGAATGTCTGATTGTAAGATACAAGCACAAGAACAGGCAAACAGGCCATTGAGTCACAGCTCACTGAGAGATCTATGGATGCATGCTTGTGGCAGTTTCTGTACAGTAGCTTGGTACCTTGCCAGTACTGCTGCGGTGTGTGGTTGGACTTGTGACTTGCAACATGTGTGACATTGAACATAAATGTTCCAGTGATCTGCTCCGGCTTCTAGTTATCAACCCTTACATGTAGTCGTGGCGACAATGACACAATGTAATAAACTAATACAAATTGTGGTGTTCTTACTCGTGATGGATGTGGATTATTTAATCGTGTTGGTGACGTTGGTCTCGCTACGCCTCTGCACACGTTAGCAACTCCTTCGCTAGCGCCGGCGAAATCCTGGTCGTACCTAGTCTTGCAATAGAAATAATCTTGGTCATTGGCTGCATCGGCGGTGCTGCCCAGCATATTCCTTCGCAGGCCGAGCTTTGGTGGCAGGCCCGCATGAGCTGGCCGAGGGAACTCATTCGACTGCTGCCGATCGGCGTCCTGGTGAGCGGGCATGCGAGCAAAAGCTGACTTAGCTCGGCTATGGGTTCTGGACATCTTTACAGGCGAAGCCGGATTACTTCACAATGTCACTCTGAAGCAATAATATTAATTTTGCTATGTTTAGCGGCAGCTGGGGAGGGTGAACGCTGTGAACGTGGAACGTCACGCTATGATCGGACAGGTGAGGTGAACATCACAGCGACGAACACACAGCCTTGTGTTATTTTCACGAAACAAGTCATGCAACACCCGACAAGACAAACAACACCACAGAGTTTGAGACCATCAAGTTTTGCTCCGCTACAATACTACCCATACAGACGAAACAACTAAACAACGCCACAAACAAAATTAATCGTACCCGCACGCGCACAGACAGTACACACTCCATGTCAGAAAAAAAAGGGGAGGATGGAGTACCCGAGGAGATCTGCGATGGGCAGTTGTCAACGGCGATAGGAGTGTCTTCGCTGCGTAGCAACCAACCCGGTCTCGTGCACCAGTCACAGTGACTGACACTTGACAGTCTGTACCAGGGAGTAGTAAAATACTACTCCCTGGTCTGTACTCAACCGCGGCGGATGAGAAGTGAGAGAGCCTACACTCGTACAGCTTTTCCATGTTTACGGACCTGCTGACACTAGCCAGCATCTGTCCCCGGGGAAAATTGCGGAAAAAAATCGCAAAAAACACGGGGAAAAACGCCGCATATTATGGCATAATTTGCGGTGAATTTGCGGTAAATATACGGTGAATAATATTGATGTGCGGCAATTTTCAGTGAGTATGTAGTGAAATCAATCAGTTACAAGTCTCTGGTGTAAGCACTCGTCATATTTGAGTAAAAAAGCCGTCATGATGAGACGTTGCTGACCGAACAGTGCACTGTGTGTACATGTATGTGTAGTGCAACAAAAAAGTTCAAAAAACGCGGGAAAATCGCGGAAAACGCGGTCTTTTAAAAAATCGCAAGAAACGCGGCCGCGGAATCGCAATTTTCCCCGGGGACAGCAGCATGCAAGAAATAACGTGTCGTTAGTAGTGTTACTGTATTCACAAGCACGTGTAGCGTTCTTCAAGCCAGTCATCATGATCATGCATGGTTCACTGGCTTTGTGAAGGGGGCGGAAAGGAAATAATAATAATAATTATTATTATTATTACATCCATGATCCATTGCATCACACATGTATGATGTATGATCATTGTACATGATTGTGTTTGCACTACAAGTACATTGTAAGTTTGGTCATTGGACAGCACGGACTGGGTGGCCTACAAGGCTACATGGAACAGCAGAGTAGACCACGCATGTACACAAGAGAACACAAGGACAGCAGAGTAGATTGATTCAACTTCTTGCAGCTTGGCCATGTCCTGAAGTACATGTATGCCCATAATCAGGAGTGCCGAGAATGCACATAAAAGGCGCGCAGTAACAACAAACTCAATACACAATCATCAATACGGTACAGTACACAAAAATTCCGTTTTATCTTTATGTGATCATGATCATGACCAAGTTGAGCTACAAGCATAAACTTATTTGCTCAGCAGCAGGCAATGCGGATGCTGGAGGGTGGAAATGGCTGTGAAAACACATACACACACACACCATCCCGCAACGCACCGGTGGGAAAGAATACAGTATTCGTAGCAAGCGGCGACGTGAACGCAAAACAGAGAACTAAAAAAAATTCAAATCGCATAAAAAGAAAGCCGGCTGTGGCGGCGTTTAGACACCAGGACGGCGAGTTTCATGAACAGCCTGAAAACCTGCAGGCATGAAGTGGAAAATCGCAAGACGGGAAAATCCCCGAACAGGGAGCGAAACCCATATTTTGTCATGGGGCAAGGCGGGGGGGGGGGGGGGGGGGGGTAAAAATAAATGAACCTATTAGACTAAAAGGGCAATAGTGTGTGTGTGGGGGGGGGGGGTAGGGTCGTGAATATGATTCAGTTGTAAAGGGCTACCAGTACATGATTGTTGCCAAACAACAGAAAGAAGAAGAAGCATGAAGAAATCTGTGAAAATATTCGTATAGCTCAAGAGCGGCAAATGAGTTCGGATACGAGACGATGAGAATTCAGAAAACAACAACAGCGACCAATCGCGTCCAGAGTAATCCCCGGCTACCAATTGAGAACAAGATTGGAATATGTCAAACCCTGGCGAAGAGACAGAGAGCATGTTGGCTTGTTGGCTGCGCCTAGACTGGAGGCACTACATTGCCGCTACTCACAGAATCCTACGGGTGTAAGTACAGGGGTAAGTCGAGCACGAAACAAACAAACGCATTTTCCAAGAAGTATGTACACGGCACACGGAGGCGCACAGTCGAGCGTTCACGGCACGGTAACACAGGCCAAGCAACAACGAATGGCAGACGGTACGTACAGGCGGCGCTCCTCTGCTGCAAGGCGTAGGCATAAGTGCAACTTGGTGTAGCAGACAGAAATCCAAGGGACAGCTGACACTGAATGGATGATGCACACCGGGTGGTGGGGGTATTGACCTGACGGTGAACGTGGATACCAGGACGGTGTCTTCATTGCACACTGTACAGTGTGTAGTGTGACGATGTCTAGAGGCCAGCCACATCTTGAGCTCTCTGCAACGTCGCTCGGATCATGTACTGACGTGTTGATAGCTCACGGACATGCTGTAGCGGGTGTGAGTCAACAACACACAGAGGGAGAGAGGGAGAGGGGGAGAAAGAGAGAGAGAGAGAGGGGGGGGGGAGACAGAGACAGAGAGAGAGACAGAGACAGAGACAGAGAGAGAGAGAGAGAGAGAGAGAGAGAGAGAGAGAGAGAGAGAGAGAGAGAGAGAGAGAGAGAGAGAGAGAGAGAGAGAAAGAGAGAGAGAGGAGGGCATTAGTTAACAACAACAACAACAACATAAAATAAAAAATTACATAATTATGAGTATGTACAGGGTTTACATACCCACATTCATACACAAAAGCTGCACTTACGCCCCCCCCCCCCCCCCCCCCCCCACACACACACACAAAGAAGACACTTCTGCACCATCAAAGACATCAGTTATTTGGCTCTCCCCTAAAGGCAACCATGGAAAGAAAATTCAATAGAATACTACTGAGCTGTTCAACACCCATACCCTCTGCCCCCCCCCCCCCCATGAACTATGGTTGAATCATATCATCATGATCAACTCTATCAGCTCACAAAAGGCACAACATGAAGTGGACAGAAACGACGTAAATGCGCAGCCTAAGAGGAGAAACCTGATAGAAACAAGGCAGCTGCACATTTGAGTTTCTGCTCCACTAGCATTCTACACTCACCTTCAAGAAAACATCAAGAGGAAGGACCTTCTTTCTCAGAGCTTCACCAAGGTAGTAGAGTGTGTCATCAATAGAGCTATCTTCAGCAATCAGTGCTATCATTCTATACAACACACACACACACACACGCACACACACACACACACACACACACACACACACACACAACACACACACACACACACACACACGCACACACACACACACGCACACACACACACACACACACACACACACACACACACACACACACACACACACACACACACACACACACACACACACACACACAACACGCACGCACGCACGCACGCACGCACGCACGCACGCACGCACGCACGCACGCACGCACGCACGCACGCACACACACACACACACACACACACACACACACACACACACACACACACACACACACACACACACACACACACACACACAGCCAATAGTTAATTGATGGCCATACCGATGACAAAACAGGCACTTGATCCCCACAAAAAACATAGTACGTAAGAGGGAAATGACTGGACCACTGTGCAGAGAGACAGAAATTATCACGAGTGAATTGCGCTTTTGACAATAGAATCCAGCCATGTACTGGCCTTCTCCACAAAGAATGATTCATTAGAGGTCAAGAAGGCTGTTGGAACTTGTACAATAGGAGTGAGCAGTAGGAAAGTGAACATGACACACACACACACACCGACACAAACACCGACACAGACAAACAGACACACACACACACACGTGCACACACGTGCGCACCATCACAATCAGCTCTGGCCTCACTCACTGAGTGTATAGTGGGTACGTGGCAACGACAGCATCATCAACATCCAGCTGACTGTTAGCACTCTCATCCAGTTTCTCAAGTAGGTCCTGCAGTTCAGCAGACTTTGACGTCATGGTGGCGATGTTTAATTCCGCCTCCGCCTACACGGCATGGATAGCACAGGACAGAGTTAGAACATAAAACGCAGGGAAGAGAGAGAGAGAGAGAGAGAGAGAGAGAGAGAGAGAGGGGGGGGGGGGGATGTGTGGGTGGGTGCGTGCGTGTGTGTGCTGCACATGCTGTTGCTGCCAGTAACACAACATACACGTACACAGACATACCTGCAGACGAGATATATCTCCCATGACACGGTTTAGCTTGTCGGTACCAGCGTGTAGATCTCTCTGCTGCTGCTGTAGCTCTCTTGTCTCGTGCTGCCAGTTACAGTCAATGTCACAGCAAGACAAACAACATGATGAAACACAATTACGTCGAAAGTTTAAACAAACGTGTGTGTACGTGTGTGTACGTGTGTGTACGTGTGTGTGTGTGTGTGTGTGTGTGTGTGTGTGTGTCCCATATGGTGCAGTGGTATGTGCAGCGATTTCCAATCGAGAGGTTGCGGGTTCGATTCCCGACGATTATGGTCACACACATCTTTCTTCTCTTTCTCAGACTTCTCCTGACTTTTCTTTCATTCTCCTGGGTGGTTACCAACAGCCAGTGCATGCCGGAGTATGTGGTGTGATGTGTGTGTGGGAAAAAAATGAAAAAAGACCAAAAAGTAGGGATTCACTGGCCAGAAAAAGTCACTTCATAGCTGTGTGGTGTAGACCAGGCTGAATAGTGGCGGTCAATTCTTCAGCCTTGTAAGTTGTTGAATGGTGCAATCCCAGCACAAGCTGCTATGGCTTCTGCTGTAGCATCGCTATCATCGCCTTCGGCGATGGGCGTCCAATGGTCCAATGGTGTGTGTGTGTGTGTGTGTGTGTGTGTGTGTGTGTGTGTGTGTGTGTGTGTGTGTGTGTGTGTGTGTGTGTGTGTGTGTGTGTGTGTGTGTGTGTGTGTGTGTGTGTGTGTGTGTGTGTGTGTGTGTGTGTGTGTGTGTGTGTGTGTGTGTGTGTGTGTGTGTGTGTGCGTGTGTGTTCGTATGATCTCTCTGGCAGTTTCAACTTTCTACACTGAGCAAAGCATATGTACGTCTGGGCCTGGGCCTGCTTCAAATTCTCTTCAAATTCGCGCGTTGACAGTGAGTATTCCGTGAGCTCAGCTCATCAAATTGCCAAAAAGTATAGTGAAGCTGATGGATGTTGTTCCTGCCGTGTATTTCACAGTCGCAGCTAATTGGTCATGGTTTTCGGTGTTGGCTTTGTGCAACGAAACCTTTTTTTTTCAAGCGAACAACCTGCAGTGATCAGTCTTTGGGTCCGTTATTTACTTGCTGTCAAACTTTTCTGGAAAGGAGCAATTCACTACACTCTGTTCCACATGCCACCTCATGCACCAGAAGAAAACCCCGCCAACTGCAGCTTTAAAAGAAAGAACTGAACTCACCCAATGTTCGTGCATGGCCCATCTTCAGGGTGAAAACAGTCAGCTGCAAGTGTTCTCCAGATAAGCATACGGTAAGTCAACAAATATTCGCCGCGTAGTTATTTTCGGCCTGGTCATGTTTGGCCGAAAACTTGCTGCGGCCGAAATTTTATTTTGCAAGGTTCAGTGTGACACCGTATACAGGCGGCAGCAGTACAGGATGAAAATTTGATGCGGCCGAAATGAGTTTTAGCCCAAGGAGGCCGAAATTTGAATGGGCCGAACATTTGTAGGCTTACAGTACAGAGAATACAGTTTTCAAAGCATAAAGCAAACCTACCTCTGCAGCATCCATAGTAGCCTGCAGTCTTCTCCGGAGCTTGTCCTCCACACCGCACACCAAACTTCTGCGACGAATGCCTTCAATGTCGGGATCCTCGTTACCGCGCAGTTGCTCTGTCACCATTGCACCAGGGAGACCGGCGGGTGTTGTGGACATGATAGCTACAACACGTCATCGTCACAGAAAAGAGGACATGGGGGAGACAGACAGACAAACAGACAGACAGAGAGAGAGATATGGACAGACAGAAAAAAGAGAAATTGAAATGAAGACACACAAATGGGGCTTAACTCACACAGTCGGAACGCCCACATGTATGCACACGCAGCATTTCATAGCTTTAAGGAGATGCCGAGTACAGTAAAGTACCGTGGATCCCCCTCCCCCCCCCCCCCCCCCCCCCCCCCCGCTGTGTCGCTTCCCAGCTGGTTTTTCGGGGGGGGGGGGGGGGGGGGGAGGGGAGAGGAATAGATCAAGTCGTTCAAGTGCAGTGCGATGTACAACAAAGCAGAAGATCAGACCTGGCATGCTGGATTGTGCACATTTTCATCCTGCATTCGCATGTATTGTGTACAGGAGTACATGCGTCGGGTCAACATTGTTGCTGTATACGCCAACGTCGTTTCAGAGGCAGAAATTCGACAGCGGGCGGAAATTAGAGCGGGGGGTGGATCAACAGTACTTTACGGTAAATCCAGTCATCACTGGACAAACCCGGCAGGACCGAAACGTTATTCAGATACTGAGCATCAGCAACTAACAGAGTGTTCACTAGGACCAGAACAAACCGGCCATATACTAGTAGGGATGATTTCAGCCAGGTAAAGATGACTCTGGCCATGGAAGGATGATTTCAGCCAGGTAAAGATGACTCTGGCCATGGAAGGATGATTTCAGCCAGGTAAAGATGACTCTGGCCATGGAAGGATGATTTCAGCCAGGTAAAGATGACTCTGGCCATGGAAGGATGATTTCAGCCAGGTAAAGATGACTCTGGCCATGGAAGGATGATTTCAGCCAGGTAAAGATGACTCTGGCCATGGAAGGATGATTTCAGCCAGGTAAAGATGACTCTGGCCATGGAAGGATGATTTCAGCCAGGTAAAGATGACTCTGGCCATGGAAGGATGATTTCAGCCAGGTAAAGATGACTCTGGCCATGGAAGGATGATTTCGCCCCGAACATAGTAATCCAGTACGAGTAAAGGCAAGTTTACCGTACGAGTAGCAAACAAGAAGCTCCCAATACCACAGACACACACTGAACCCATGCCAGACACACACCAAACCAACACCACAGACACACACACACACACGCACACTAAACCCGCACCACACACCTTTGACCTTGACCTTTGACGCCCATCGCCGGAGGCGATGATAGCAATGCTACGGCAGAAGCCATAGCAACTTGTGCTGGGATTCCACCCTTCAACAGCTTGCAAGGCTGAAGAATTGACCGTCACTATTCAGCCTGGTCTACACCATACAGCTATTTGGAGTGACATTTTCTGGCCAGTGAATCCCTTTTTTTGGACTTTTTCTTTTTTTTCTTCTTTTTTTTCTTCTTTTTTTTTCCCGCACACACATCACACCACATACTCCGGCATGCACTGGCTGTTGGTAACCACCCAGGAGAATGAAAGAAAAGTCAGGAAGAGTCTGAGAAAGAGAAGAAAGACGTGTGTGACCATAATCGTCGGGAATCGAACCCGCAATCTATCGATTGGAAATCGCTGCACATACCACTGCACCATATGGGACACCATATGGGACACACACACCACACACACACACACACACACACACACACACACACACACACACACACACAAACACACACACACTAAACCAATACCACAGACACACACACACACACAGCCAATAACACAGACACACACTGAACCAGCACATACAGTTGTGATGCGATGCTGTAGACGTTGGTCCGCCACTGTGAGAGCTAGCTTGGCCAGGTGGTGGGTAGGTGCTATACATATTACTCGGCCCTGTTCACGCACGCACACACACACACACACACACACACACACACACACACACACACACACACACACACACACACACACACACACACACACACACACAACACAGCAAGATTGTTAACACACAACAACACAACACAACAACATCAGAAGCACCATTGTACATGTGCGTGCAGGTGCGCGCCGACACACACACACAAACACGTGCGTGCACGCACGCACATGCACACACACACACACACACACAAGCACGCGCACACGGTACTAGCTCACTGGCATAAACTGGCCACTTGGGTCTCCCCTTGGGAGAGGAGAGAGAGAGCGATTCAGAAGAAATCTTGGAAAGATGACTCAAATAGCTATGGAACCGCCCAACGGCTCACAACCCCCAAACCCCCAACCTACGGGTGGACTTGAAAATATGACTCCACTATGGGCTCATCACACCTCAGTTAGTGGCTGCAAAACCACAAGTGTAAAAGATCGCAAACTCTAATTAAACTCACCTGTTGAGCATGTGGATGGGTAGGGAGTATTAGATGAAGACGAATTTGCACCAGGGTACGGTGGTGCGGGTCCACCTGGGTACGGCTGAGAGGAGCCCGGGTACGGTGCTTGCTGGCCAGGTCCAAACCCACCCGGGTACCCGGGCTGTGGGGGTCGGGCAGGGCCTGGGGTGGGGTACGGGGTGCTGCTACTGCTGCTGCTGTTCGGGTACGGGGCGGGACCGGTGGACGGGTACGGCGTGGCGTTGGGCCCAGCCTGGTAGGGTGACTGCGGGTAGCCACCACCACCGCCGCCGCCACCCTGGGCCGGGTACGGGGGCTGGGGACCACGGGCCCCGTTATAGGGCTGGCCAGGCGGACCGGGACGGGGCTGACCCGGCAGGGGCATGCCCCCGTACCCGCCGCTGGGGAATCCACCGACTGCTGGCGGTTGATAGGGCGCCCCACCTGGTCTAGGTGGATAAGATGGCTGGGCAGGTTGAGCTGTGGGCCGGCCGCCGGCAACAGTAGCAGCAGGGGCACCAGCTGGGCGTGAGAACACTGGACACTCCTCTCCAAACTGCAACTGCATCACTTGAATCAGGTTCAGGATATCGGAGTTAGGCTGCAGCAGTACCAAACAACAACACACATGCGCACGTTGGCATGCACACACACACGCGCACACACACACACACACACACACACACACACACACACACACACACACACACACGCACACAAGTCAGTGCATGGATATTGCCTTTGAGAGCTGCTTATGGATGGCCGTAAGGGGCTGTAGTGCAGATGGCGAGGTGTTCACCCCTTTGTCGGCCACTGGTTGTGAGATTTACTACTTCACCCTCACTGTCGTATCTGCCACCGGGGGATCTCACACATGGTGGTGGCGTGGCACAAGCCAAACCTCCTGAGTTGGTTTGTGTTTCCAAACACAATTGTATAGAAAAGAAAAGGACCAAGGAACTAGAAGTTACGCTATAATGTCCACTAACACCACCAGCAGATCGATTGTTTTGTAGCTGCTGGTGGTGTTAGTGGACATTATAGCGCAACTTGTAGTTCCTTGGTCCTTCTCTTTTCTATAAATGTAGCCTTGGTTCTCCATCCGAGTCCACAATTGTATAGTTTGTTGTAATGTGGATTTTAAAAGACACTGGGAGAACGCAACTCACTTCCACTAATTTGCAACGACATCATACAAGAAACTCTTGCCCGTCTTACTACGACAATTCGGCTTTTCGTAATCATCAGGCCGGTATGCGAGAGCACAGAAGGACAGACCCCCTACGCAAGCAGTACTAGTATGCTGTCAATCTATGCATGAGCGTGATCATGTTCACAACGCCGGTGATCAACTTGCTGTGTGAGTGGTGCCAGTATAGGTGTGGACAGTTGCAGAAAACGAAAACAGCAACTTAACCCTTTACCGGCAAGTTACTTTTGTATATGAAATCCATAACATTTAGAACGATACCAATAACTCACAACGAGGCCACATTTTGTATGTGCAAGTTATGTTTTATTGGAAGTCTAGTACTACTTCTTGACCATGGAAAAATTTATTTTCTGATACCACACACATACGCTGCTAAATTGGCACCTCTACGTCTAAACACGGAAATTGTACACATGCAAATCGTCAGAGTTCCGACATTGACATGATACTGCCAAAACAAGTCGACTTCGGAGCGGAAACAAACGCCATAGCCATCACAAACTTCAGTGGCCATGCCTCGCTCGCAAATGAGAGCAGCATCGCCCCAGAATCGCTGTCGGAAAGCTCCGTAAGGTCGTACGCAAGCCGCGCTGCGCTGCCGTCACTCAGGTACGTAGAAAGTCGATGGGCTAAAATTCCGTCTCTGGGAGACTGTCGACACGGGAATCGCTCTCCATGGCTTCCCCACCACAAGCACCATCAGATTCTTACAGTTACATCACGACGACATCGTCTTCAGCGGCTGGCGCTCCCCATATTTGCGTGAGCATTTACTTGGCGTGCGCACCGCTCCGTAATTTGAAATTCGCTTGCATCGGCGGCTGGAACGAAGTATTTATCTATCTGTCGTCGGTCCCAGAGCGAATGACTGCTAGGTCGTCGTCGGAGAAGTCATCCGAGGACGAAAGGAACTCACTGCGCAAGAGAAAATGCACCCGACGATGTTTTGACGGAGGCGGACGGCATTGTCGGCGCGCGTGTATTTCCGTAAGTTTTCGATCGCGCAGTTCTCAATGAAATCAAATGGGACACGCGTGGATCTCTTCAGCTACCGATAGGATCATACCTAGGCTGTTTGAGGGCCACGGGAAATCCCCGTGGGCTGATGCTTCCCGTCATGCCAGGCATGGTTTTGTATGCCTGTCGAATGCGTCAACGTTGACGCATTCAAGTATGGGGCTGCCGGTAAAGGGTTAATAAAGACGGGAGGGTGTGGGAGCAAGAAAACGAGAGAGACAGAGAGAAAGAGAGAGAGACGCACGCATGCACACATATACAGAGACAGCAGGGAGAGAGAGGCAGAGACAGAGACAGTCGACACACGTGTAAACCTACGTATCTCCACTCATGTAGATACGGCAGATAGCACATGCCATTGCTGTCGACATGTTTGCCGGGCTTGACGTGCATAGTCTGAGTAGGTTCCACCATACAGATTGGTGCACGGTGCGGATGTTGATGATCCAGCCATAGACACACAGGAATATGATACACATTACCTGTCAACACACACACACACACAAGAAATGAGAATCACAACAAAGTTGAGAGTATGAGCACCGCACACACCAACACGTAAAGCTCAACTGCCGTGCGTGTAGAAGGACCACTTTCACTAACAAACACAAGAGTTCGTAAACAAGAATATGCAACTGTCATTTTAATGACAGTTGCGCAAAGAAAACTTAAAAGTTTTCTTTCAAGGTGCCAGATGTGCGACACACTCCTTCATTACATCATGCAGCTTCATTCGCACAGTGCAGAAAAAATCAAACAGCACACTTCCATTAGCGAGGGAAAGGTGGAAACGAGAAAAGTCTGAAGAGCTTCCCCTGTGGTATTAAACAATCGTACAGAATAGAAGTTCATGTACCCAAATCAATAGATCGCATCTGTACTACTTGGGCGAATCAAGAAAAAACTGAGTGTGCTGGTACGAGAAACAGTGGATTTTAGGCAACGCGTGCATGGCATGAAGCAATCAAGATACGTCATGACAACGGCTGCAGCACGCTGCGCGCAGACCCATAGCACCAGTTACATACTCACCACATTCAACACAGGACAGCAATATCTTTCTAATCAGCACTCATACCGTATACCGTAAAGTCGCGGATAAAAGCCGGGTTTACATACAAGCACATCGCGAATAGAAGCCTGAAAATAAAACGGGTCAAATGCATATAAGCCTGTCGCGCGTAGAAGCCTGGCTTCTATGCAAGCGCAGATCGGGTAGGTCAAGAGTGTATGCGCTATGTACGGTGCATAGTAAAACTGCCGCCATACCGGTAGTCAGTGGGAGATCTACGCGTGGCAAAAATATCAGTGGTGCATATAAGCATGGTTTGCATACAAGCCTGGTTTGCATTAAAGCCTGATGCAGAAAGCGGCTTATGTGCTTATAAGCCCGGCTTTTATCCGCGACTTTACGGTATATCTAATCTCTATTAGAAGTGCTGTGATATAAAGTTTCGAAAGGTCCTCTTATAATGCAGTGCGCTAGTATTAGGGACTGCGCTAGTGATGGAGACCTGCGCTTACAATAGAGAATACATGTACTTGTATACGGTACTCAACGCAGATCGGCCGTTCAAACTGGGAAAGGCTCGCGCTGTTCAAGCAAACAATATGTAGGCTATAGTCCATGAGCCATGTCACCGGGGAAATACCCAGCTTGGCTGCTAGTACTTCAAGTAGATGTTTGGCACGTGTAGCTCCTCGTATGCAGGGTGCAGAAAGAAATTTGAAGGGCGAACTTCGGTGCTCAGTCAATCATTGCCGTATTGGTTGCTTTGCTTAACCCGTTGTCTCTCTATCTACCTATTTCTTTTCCTCTCCCTATTAGAATGTCATACAAATGCACTGTAAATATGGCGACCACCAGCACAAACATACCCTCGAACCAGACCAGATCACTACAGTCCCTGGCGCAACAGGAGGCAGCGCAAGAGCCACAGGTGCGATGTCATGATAATCTCACCTTTGTAATGCACTGGTATTGTACCGTGTAGCTTCACCAAGTCACGACATTGACCATTGGACTCATCTACAATCATACGCACAAACACCGGTGCAGGTGTGTGTGTGTACCCACCAATACAAACACACACACGCGCACACACACAAACACACACACACACACATAAAGCAGCAGCACCATCACCATCACCAGTAACAGCAGAAGTAGCAGTAGCAACAGCAGTAGCAACAGCAGTAGCAACAGCAGTAGCAATAGCAGCAGCAACCAATTTTGCTGTTCTCTTTTTGAATTCTTTGCTATCCCTGTATTCATATCATCATTGCTTTGCGTGTTCAATAAAACACATTTTAGCAGCAGTAGCAGCAGCACGATACGTACAGAACTGTCCTCGGCTGATATCCAGCTCATTGAAATTTTTGACAACGGCTATGATGTCCTTCTTCACCAACTCCTTGTGCGCATACTGTAATACACACATGTACGCATACATACACACACCACACACACACACACACACACACACACACACACACACACACACACACAAACACACACACAAACACACACACGCACACACGGGAACGCATTAGTTTCAATGAGAACAACCAGACGGACAAAAGCGGCTGGATAGCGGAAACCCGTAAAAGTTTTACGTCACACCCCACATGTTTGAAGCAAATCTGCTCCAACTAATCATCTGCTGGTTAGCAAGGGAAAGAGATAGACTGAGGTCTGAGTGCATATCTTCTATCTTCTTGCGTCTTGGCAAATCAAGGGGGGGGGGGGGCATGAAACTGGGTTTTGATGAACGTCAGGGCACAGGAGAGTTAATCTGAACTCTGCTCTGTCACACCTACACAACAGTACATGTACATGTAGTAAAGCTGGGACATGTGTACGTACGTGTGTGTGTGTGTGTGTGTGTGTGCAGGTCATGTGTGTGTGTGCAGGTGTGTGTGTGTGTGCAGGTGCATGTGTGTGGGTGTGTGCGCGCGTGTGTGTGTGTGCGCACGCGTGTGTGTGTGTGTGTGTGTGTGTGCGCGCGCGCGGGCGCGTGTGTGTGCGCGTGTGTGTGTGTGCAGGTGTGTGTGTGTGTGTGTGTGTGTGTGTGTGTGTGTGTGTGTGTGTGTGTGTGTGTGCGTGCGCGCGATCCCCAGCTGATTACTGGTTCATTCACATAAGCCGTTCTGGCCATGTTCAACGTGTGTGATCCTGTGGTAGTCTGCAAACAAGTACAGATTTTGCCAGAATCACAGTACAGTCGTCCCTCTTTAATCCGGCACTTTATAAACCAGCACAATTTCCAGTAGCCAAAATGTCCTCTTCATGCACATTTATTTATTATTATGTGCTTGTTCGCGTAGACATCAGCATGGCCTGCAGCTGCATTAATGGGCACGCAAATCATGCAAACCAGCCAAAAGTGTTCGCATAAGCCACTTCGAATAGATACAAAAGACCACAACAGTTTCAGAAAACCATTGTAGCAGTAAATCCGATTTGTTAATCCAGCACCCTCCCTAATCCAGCAGATTTCCGTGGCACAAATGCTGCCGGATTATAGAGGGACCACTGTATCCACTAAGTCCAGACTGACCAGCTGTCCGCCTACAGCTGGGCGGGCATATTCAAATGCACTACTATCAACAGCACACACTGTCCAGGAAAGACAGGGTGTTGGGTTCGACTCTGCCCTTGGAACCTTCCCTTGAAAAAAACCCTCGTTCGGACTAACTTCAAGGAACTGAATAAGTTTGAATAAGTTTGTTTGTCTTATCCGGAGTTCTTCTTATCCAGATCTGACAAAAAATCGATATGCATAATATCATATGGATTGTATTTATGTGAAGGTGCATGTTGTGACACATGTAAAGCATTAATTCATAGCACAAGACAGCAACAGGTAAGTACAATGTGCGAAGAATTCATGACAGCATGTCATCCGCCTTGTAACATGCTGTCAATTTGTTTTACCCATACAAGAGGCCTCGACTATCGGGGAAAATCACAGCCAGCGCACGCACGTGGACGGAAAGTTCGTACTACGCGCTGATTTTGTTCAAATCACGTTTGAAATTAGTTCGTTTTCGCGAAAGTTCGCCGTAAACGAATAATTTTGACTGGATATGATGCCTGGCCAACCATAGGATTGGCCCTAGTTCGTACTAATGGAACGTTCGCCTTATCAGTGTTCATCCTAATGAGGTTTGACTGTACGTATGTACAGCCAGACCTCGCTTATCCAGTCCTCTTCTATCCGGATCCCTCGCCATCCGGAAGAAACTAGCTGGTTGCAGATTTACAGCATACGTGATGCATCCAACATAACCAGTGTTCGGTTATCCGGTTCCCTCGCCTATCCGGATATTTTTGTGCAAAACGGATGTGTGCGGTTAAGCGAGGTCTCACTGTATTTAGTTTTCTAGGATACAAAATAGCATTCACACTGGGAAGAGAATGACCTTCCAGTTTCTCAGCACACTGTGCTGTAGCAACACTTTCTAAAGTTTCCATAGCAACGTGCCATGCCTTCTCACCAGATCGAATACAGGCAACAAGAAATCGAACAAGCACCAGGAATTTTATACGGCAGAGACTTGATGCAACCAGTGCAACGAGGAGTGCCAGAAACGACACAGTAAAATGTGCAACCTCATACACACTCGTACACGTAGAAGGAATGACGAAAAGGTGCAAGCATGAAGACACTTAACAAGCGTGCGATGTATTGCGACAACAAGGGGCGACCGGTGGACATAACTAACGAGTTGTTGATGGCCTACCCAACAGCCTAAGTGTCAATTTAATCCGTTTCTGCTGGCAAAGGCTAGGCTCTTCGGCGCGAATATAAACAGCTTTCAAAATCTCCAATGATTTAGCACTACGTATAGAAACACCGCACGCTTGCACTTTTCCCTGACGCCTTTATGTTTACTGTGTTTGTTTGAATTCTTTATTCTCACGATGGCACCATCGCCAATAAGAGTGTTGTCAACTATGCTGACCAATGGTACTCTTCTGTGCGCTATTCTACTCAATTTTCTGCTGTCAAAAACTTCATTGTGCCTGTCCATGCGCTTGTATTGCACGTGAAGAGAATGCATCAAAAAGCAGGTGTGGAAATGTTCGAAAATGTTCCGTGTGTTCAGACTGACACTGGTTCTCTTCCTCGGTCTGATTACGTACGCACCGGGGAGCAAAATGCTGTAATATGCAGGCAAGAGCCGTCCACATCTCAGCACGTGATGGCAAATTGGTTTCGTCATCAAGAAACCAGTGGTCATGTAGCTATTGATCCGAAACGGACCACAATTAATATTTCGAAAAAAAATAGCAAATGCGAAACCACATGACTGTATTCTCAACGACACGGGTCGGAGGTTATCATCGAGCAGCGGGACAAGGCATATCAGATATACATATTCCCCCACACGTACCGGAGTCAAATTCGCATTGCAGAATGTCTCGACTTCTTTCCCTTTAGGCATCTTCCTGGGTATGCCAGCGCGGTATCACCGACACCAAAGAAGAAGATTCGTTGCTATTTCAACACGCACAGCAGCCAGACGTTCTGCAGAAACACTCAGTGTCACGGAGGTGCTTTTCAGGATTTCACTCAAACAGTACCACTGAGAAGGGTAAAGCCACGATCGATCCTCATCAAGAAAGAAAACGACCTTGAAGTCTGCATGCAACAAACTGAGTCTGAGATTGTATTTCAAAACATGAACAGCTAGCTAGCCTTGCCGTCAGCCACATAATACATTTTTCGTAAAAATGCTCAATCATCACCTCAGCAATGAAGTCACCACTTGCGAAACTCCTATGGCCTAGTCCTATGCACATTCGCATGTCACAAGCAAAGACAAGACAAAGACAAACTACACTGTACGTAGAGTCTACGTAGCTTGCAAGCTTGTTGTAGCTGCCATGCATGCGCCATGGATGATGACGTAGACTCTACCGTAGTCAGTCATGATGATGCTCATGTAATGTATGTATTGTAGGTCCCACAGACCCACACTCACTCGCTGCCACAGCTACAGCCTACAAAGCCTGTACAGGCTTGTTTGTGTGCAAGAGAATTAGTTCTTTGTATCCGAAGTTCGCTATAACAGAAATGTACTGTAATAATTATTGTAGAGACTGGCAGTAAAATACTAGTACTACTTGTACATTGTACTACAGACTCAGTCGACTCCACTAATAAAATAATAATTATTACGGTATAGCGAACTCGCATTACATGTATAACGAATGTCGCGATATACATGTAGCGAACCGTTGTTCATGTCCCAGTGTGGACCCTGAAACTGGGAACTACATGTATCACGACATTCGCTATAATGCCAGTATGCTCATGATAATAATAAATGGAGTCAACTGAGTCTGTAGTACAATGTAGTATTTTACTGCCATGCAGTCTCTAATCGAGTACACACAGGGGCATAGCAGCCGCTCCGGCCGGTCCGGCTTTGGCAGGACCACTTTTTTTTTAACACAATGCCAAAACTGCCCAGAATGCAGGATTTTCAAGCGGCGACCTGATTTCAAATTTTTCCCGGGGGACATCCCCCGCCCCCTCTTCCGGCCAGCCCGTACCACCTCCAACAGCGGTGCTACGCGCCTGGCACGTACAGTAAAACCTGCCCTAACCGGACGCCCTAGCTCGGTGCAGCGGACACTGTCCTGATAAGACAGGATTCCGCTTGATCCAGGCCCGGGATGCACGTCCGATCCACTGCATGCACTTTGGGGGTGCATGAAAATGTGTCCGGCCAATACGAAATTCCGCTTGGTACAGGGCCGGACAAACAAAAAACTGGGGCGGACGATACACGCTGTCACCATGGTGACAGGTTTTACCAAGAGTAGAGCTCTTGCCGTCTTGATTTACTGTACATGTTGAGGTAATAGATAAACCTTGTTTTGTTGAAACATGTTATTGGTTGACAGCATGTAACAAGGTGGAGGACATCGTGTTCTCAAACAGTGACCTTTCTACAACCATCCATGGTTGGTAGAGCCGCGGTCGGTTGCGACCATCTGAACCGTATCGGTGTGAGACCCAGGTCTGACCCTCTCTATTCTGGGGGAGTTGTTTTAGACTTCTGGTATCGTCAGTATAATACAACTCCCCTAGAATAGAGAGGGTCAGAACTGGGTCTAACTAACAACCGGCCGGGGCTCTACCAACCGTGGATGGTTGTAGAAAGGTCACTGTTTCCGAACACGATGTCCTCCACCTTGTTTCATGCCGAGGTGTGCATGTACTGGGTGCAAGAGAAAATCTTTAAAAGCCGTGACGTACGTTTCTCAAGACCAGGGAGTCGTCAAATATGGTATTTGACGACTCCCTGCTCAAGACCATGGTCACTTTTTTGGTGCGCTAAGAAGAAAACGCGGCTTAGTAAAAGCAACAACGATAAGATGTGTGACCATGGTGACCCGTACACATACATGTAGAAAGACTGATGACGAACAGGTGCAAGTGACAGTTAGTGCGAAGATTCGAAGAAAGAAGCCAAACTCGTTACTGATGTCCATTGCCCATTGGTTGTCTATTGTTGCTGCACCACTTCTCATGCTTAGCGTGTTTAGCGGTAGGTTTCCGTGACACTTACACCTTTTTGTCATGCTTGCTCTTGCCGTACATATCACCCGAAGAGAAGCCTCGAAAGTAGAATTATTACATATTGTAATTCTGAGCAATTTCGAAATGTTGTTGAAGAACGTGAAGTGTGTTCTCCTTCTAAATGTAAGTGTTGTAGAGCAGATACGAATATGTAATTATAATTTATTTACAGCCAGCGGCAGTAAAGGTAGGCATCACCGATGTAAAAAAAATGCCTGCTATATACATATATACGGAGTGTTGTGTCCTGATCCCCATACACACTAGCATCCAGCAAGCACCAGTAAGCAGTAGATTGGGGAAAAAGCCCTGCACAAGAGCGTGCGCAGTGTCATCATGATTGTGCTACAGAAGTAGATATATTACTACTACTACATGTATGTACAGTACGCATGAGTTACGAGTACCTATCTAACAAGAGTACATCACGCGCAGATCTAGATGTGCATCAGCATGCGCAACGAAAAGGGAATCAAGGAGACTGTGAACATCGCTTGCACTCAACCGTCTCAATCTGTGAAACCAGACCGGGGACAATGACCGGAATTAAGAGAGCTTGGGAGATGCTACACAGCTAGAGAAACGGTACACAGCTATGGAAACGGTACCGAGTTATGGGAATAGTACCGAGTTATGGAAACAGTACAGCGCTATGGAATTCCCTGTAACAAGACGGCAACGTCTGGAGGGCCTTCCCTATCAACATAATTCATTAAACTACCAAGACCAGCATGGAAACGGTGCAGCACTATAGCAATGCTACATAGCTATATATCTACAGAAAGAGAATCAGATAGCATCGGGACAGAGTTGTTGAACATCAATCCGCCTTGAATCCATTTACGAGGGCGCACACACACACACGTGCATGCACACACACACGCACGCACGCACGCACACACACACACACACACTTGCATGCCCGCCTGCCTGCTGCATGCACGTACACATACACAGCGGAGTACGTGCGTTACTACGCAACATAGAGGGTATCGTTTGGCAATAGCTCTTGAATGGCGCTGTCAGAAAGTGGCTTACCATTCGCATCCAGGATACGATCGAAAGGCAGGGAACACCGTACGCCGATCTTGCGGAGCGCATGAAACTGGTCGGTGTACAGCTTACGAGTGCTGAGTTGCTTGGGCGTCATGTCATGGGTGAGGCGGACGGCAGTGCCTCTGTGCTTGATGTTGCGCATCTTGTACACAGCAGCTTTGACGTCTTGGTTGTAAAATTGCACACGCACCAGCCTTGCTGCTGCAGCCTTGCGACCGGAGGCGCTCTTTGGCTCTTGTCGCGGCCTTCCGAGGCGTGCTGCAGACTGTATTAGATCAGCGTCTATCCTGAACAGACCTGCGCAAATGTCATGCAGATCTTCACCCGAGTGTTCAGGTAGATTGTGGATGACGATATTGTCACGGCACTCCTCGCGTAGCCGGTACTCTTGTCTGGAAATACCCAACTGTGCAGCAGCGGTGCCCGGATCATCCTGCTGGCTTCCTGATGCAGTGACAGTGGTCACAGCATACTGTTGATGCCTGGCCGATGGTACAAGACCAACACTATGACATGTGTCGTAGTCTGGATCATGCGCATAGCTGGAGAGAACGGACGCTGCCTGCCGCATCTCACTGGCCCGATTTTTCAGCATAGTGTTCGCACTTTCAAGCTCACTGCTCTTACTTTCAAGTGAAGTGTTCTTTCGTTCAAGCTCAGCGTTCCGGCTCTCAAGTGCAGAGCTCTTCCGTTCAAGCTCAGCATTCTTGCTTTCAAGTGCAGAGCTCTTTCGTTCAAGTACAGAGCTCCTTCTTTCAAGCGTAGTGTTCTTGCGTTCCAGCGCAGCCACGAGCGACGCAAGATCAGCCTTCTCGTCTTCAACCACGTCCACGCGTGATGTCAGAACTTGCACACGCGACGTCAGCTCTGTCCTCTCAACCTTGAGTGCACTGACTCGTGCCGTAAGAGCTGCCAACTGGGTTTGCGCATCCTCCTTGGCACGTCTCTTCGGGGTAGAAACTTGTGAAGAGGAGCTACTTTGAATTGCAGCCTGCGCAGTGGAGCTGGACCTGCTGTTGGCGAGGGGTGTGCAGGATGGTTGAGACAGTGATGATCGTCGGTCAGTGGAGTTGCCGGCAACAGCAGCAACAGCAGCAGCAGCAGGTTCCCCAGCTGGGCGTGAGTACACTGGACACTCCTCTTCAAACTGCAACTGCATCACTTGAATCAGGTTCAGGATATCGGAGTTAGGCTGCAGCAGTAGTAAACAACAACACACATGCGCAAATAGGCATGCACACATCCACACACGCCCCCCCCCCCCCCACACACACATACACACACACACACACACACACACACACACACACACACACACACACACACACACACACACACACACACATGCATGATGCACACACACGCACACACGCACACACACACAGACATTAACTACAACACACAGCAGCTTGCGGTTAGGAGGGTGCTGGCCAGCGAAGTGAGAGGCTACGGAGAGAGCAGGATCTTGGCGGAGCCAAGAGGATAGTCACGTCCGAGGGACGAAGACCGAGAGCCCTGAGTAGCCGGAAATGAGCATGGCCAACACCCCTTTATTTACTTTATCAAAGTAAATGGGAGATGAGAAATGGGAGGTGGGTGGGTGAAACACAATGATCTGACAAGAGTGATCCACACACAGAACGGATCGAAATATATAACTAGGCAAACTTTAGCATGACACGTTGAGTGCCCAGGACGCATGCATAATCATCTAGGTACTAGTTGGTGAAACAGACAAAAAATATTGGCTTCTCATACATTGTGTTTGTGTCTGCTTTCCACGTTGTTCACTTTGATAATGCAATCACGCTGAGCAATCATGATATGCATGGTCAAATATGCTAAGCCGTGTCAAGTGCAATCCTGTTATGCCTTGAAAGCTTACGTGGCACCATGGCCATCCTGTAATTGAAGACTTCACACGAATGTGTACGGACCCAAGAATGGTACGCTTATCATCAGGATTTCGTTTTCTGGGTCTATTTCGAGTCACCCTAAAATTCACCACGTGTATCAGAAATTTTAGATAAAAAAGGATAACGACAGAGAGAATAGCAAAGAGAGAAAGATCCAGGGAACAGGGATTCAGAGAGGCACAGAGAGAGGGAAAGAGAGAGTGAGAGAGACGGAGAGAGAGAGAAAGAGAGAGAGAGAGAGAGAGAGAGAGAGAGAGAGAGAGAGAGAGAGCCTCGGAGGGAGGGAGGGAGGGAGGGAGGGAGGGAGGGAGAGAGAGAGAGAGAGAGAGAGAGAGAGAGAGAGAGAGAGAGAGAGAGAGAGAGCCTCGGAGGGAGGGAGGGAGGGAGGGAGGGAGGGAGGGAGAGAGAGAGAGAGAGAGAGAGAGAGAGGGGAGAGAGGGAGAGGGGGTGGGGAGAGAGAGAGAGACATGCAGGCAGGCACGCTGACAGACAAACAGACAGACAGACAGACAGACAGACAGACAGACAGACAGACAGACAGACAGACAGACAGACAGACAGACAGACAGACATAGAAACCTACAAATATCCAGTCACGTAGATAGGGAAGATTCACCATGCCCTTGCTGTCGATATTCTTGCCAGTTTTGACTTGCATATTCTGTTTGGGTTCCACCATACAGATTGGTGCACGGTGCGGATGTTGATGATCCAGCCATAGACACACTGGAATATTATACACATTACCTGTCAACACATGCACACCCGCGCGCACGCACGCACCCGCGTACACACACACACCCAATAACACATGAGAATCACAGCATGACATTAATATGAGCACAGCCCACAACAATAATTATATAAAAATGTGAAAAGCTTGATGACTGTATGCTCACTTTCACTAGAGAAGTTTTTTTTAATATAACAAAAAAATGAATCCATCTACCCATCCATTTATCCGTCCATCCATCTTTCTTTCCTTTTCCTCTCCCTATTGGAATGGCAGACAAATGCACTGCAAATATGGCGAACACCAGCACAAACATACCCTCAAACCAGATCAGCCAAGACCAGCCCACTACAGTCCCCGGCACAACAGGAGGTAGCGCAAGAGCCACAGAGGCGATGTCGTGATAATCTCACCTTTGTAACGCACTGGTATTGTACCATAGAGCTTCACCAAGTAGCAACGTTGACCATTGGATTGTTCTACGATCCGATGATGCAGAGAAAGACAGTAAAAGAAGGATCGTTGCAGGTGTGTGCAATTATGTTCCTGGGTGAACATCAAGTTAGTCGCTGCACTTCATAGATCAACTTCACTCCACTAGTCCTAGACAACCACTCTAAGGTTTATTCACATAGAACAATGAAAGATACAGGTGAACGACTTGAACTACCAGGTTGCATATCTGTACATGGCATGGGGATGTATAGAGATAACCAATCATGCAACAATCAACTCATGAGAGTGTAAAGTATATAGAGAGCGCTATCCATTTATGGGTAAGTGGAACGGGACTACAACATGTGGAGGCGCGTACCGGGGGGGGGGGGGGGGGGGGGGTCCACAGGGTTCGGACGAACCCCCCCCCTTTTTTTTAGCCGACTGAACGATGTTTTCGTTATTTCGTCTTTTGGTGCCCTGCGCTGCGCCATGCTGTCAATGAGTCGTCAAGTCGTCATCGCCAATCCAGGAGCGGACCAGAGCTAGAGACATCTCTCTGTAGTGACTTTCCACTGAAGAAAGAGAGAATATTGTATTTTGAACTGCAGGCAAAGCAACTCTCTCTCCCTCTCTCTTTCTCTCTCTCTCTCTCTCTCTCACTCTCTCTCTCTCTCTCTCCCTCTCTCTTTCTCTCTCTCTCTCTCTCTCTCTCTCTCTCTCTCTCTCTCTCTCTCTCTCTCTCTCTCTCTCTCTCTCTCTCCCTCTCTCACTTCGAAAAGGACATAGTCACTGTACTGTAAACTGCTCGTCGACTGACGGGGAATATGCACGATAAACAATCCAGTAGGCACACTTTTCCTTTGGCAAGATACCCCGAAAAAAGGTGGTTTCCGGACACCAAAAAACCCATACGGTGCACGCACCTGCACACATAATTATACACACACACACACACACACACACACACACACACACACACGCACGCACGCCCGCGTGCGCACGCACACACGCAGCAGCAGCAGCAGCACCAGCAACACCAGCAGAAACATTAGCTCGGCACATACTGAACTGTGATCGTTTCGCACGCAACTCAGCGAACTTCTTCGTAACTGCAATGAGGTCCTTCATTACCAACCTCTTGTACGTATACTGTAATACACACACACATATATACACATACACACACGTACACACAAGCACGCATGAACGCACATATACACACATGCACATATACACACATACGCACACACACACACACACACACACACACACACACACACACACACACACACACACATACGCACACAAGCATGCACATGCCCACACAAGTGCACACATCGGGGTCAGGTATTTACTGCCGGAGCAGGAGTCTTGGTGAGGCCAAGAGCGGTAGCCAAGTCCGAGGGACTGAGACCGAGCGCCAGAGTAGCCAGTACCCTTCATTTATGTCACAAAAATCAAGAGTAGTGCCTTTCGGCATTGAGCACTCTATTCAGGGACAGCCTGGAACATCTCTGTTTTATTTAAAAGCAAGAGCACACAACCAAGAGTGCACAACCCGGATCTTGAGCTGCAATGAGCTCACCCACAGTAGATTTTATATTGCATCATGTTGGCAGAAATATGCTCAACTACACACACGTGTATGCTCTTCCACGCTTGTCTCAAAGATACGGTATAAGTTCATTAGGTTTAAGACAAATTTGATATTCTGCTGAAGCTATGTTGCTACATCCTTGCAAAAAGTGCTCAATACCAAGAGGCCAGAGCCAAAGGACACAACTTATCAATGTCAGCCTACAAGTAGTTATATTTTTTAATTGCGTTGATCTGCTGTTCCGTTGCCCTGCTGTTCCGTTGCCCTGCTGTTCCGTTGCCCTGCTGATGTCATTAAAAAGATTCCGCCGTGGCCTGAATGATCGTCGAGTGTGGTACAACAGGATTGGCTTGGAAACGGGACAGTTTGGACCCCAAATTATCCCGTTTCCAAGCCAACCCGTTAGTACCACCAGGGGCGTCGCAGGGCAGTGGTATGACCGGGGTCTGGGGCTGTCCCGAGCGGGGGGGGGGGGGGGGGGGGGGGGATCGGATTTTTCGGTCAACAGGGCACGTTTTAGCGCTCTACAAGTACTCTGGGCAGACCATCCTGGACGAAAAGTGGTATAACCCTGGTCGTACTGGTCATACGGGGTGTGACGCCCCTGTATCCAACGTTGATTCGCCACTGGTTGAGGAACTTAATGACCAGCACAAAGAACAGCTCAGCCTGATCGGCCCAGGCCTAAAAAAAACCAAAGTGTTGGCTTCGTACAACGAGAGAGCTTGGAAGCTCAGGGCCCTACTCTATGCTTTTTTGCCTAGCTGATCGTGCATGTTATTAGAACTGATGGACATGTTTTTTCTATTGATTGGCTATAGTGTTTTACGTCGACCATGACGGCTACAATGCCCACCCACACCACAACGAACTGATCGGCTACATCATTGTATTGCAAAACGTTTCCATCAGTTCGAATAACGTAGGGCCCTGAGCGAAAGAAATAAACTTTCTCTTGTCATTCGAGGTTATTACGACACCCCGTCTGCCACCTTGATGACCTAGGCAAAAAAAGGATAGGGATGTTAAAAACATTCATTCTCCTATTTTATTTTCAAAACATAACATAGGATTCGAACCATCACTATCGCCATGCTTGCATTCCCCCGATACACTTCGCATACATACTCATTCTTCAAAGTTGCTTCACGTTATGATCTTGCATTTGAAAGGCCTATTAGAATATTGTGGCTGTTCCTGCCTGATGGTTGAACTTGTGAACAAGATCGACATTGTTTTGAATTTGTTGTGTACTTTGTCTTTGCTATTTTCGTTCTGTCTATTTTCTCACCTTTCTTCTCTCTCACGTCTTCTGTAGAACTGCTTTCCAGTCTGTCTCTCTCTTCTCTCTGCTCTTCTCTCTACTCTTCATCATAAGAACGTTTCTCTTCTCCATTTCTTCGTTCTTGTACTTCTCTAAACTTCTCTACTCTCTTTTCTCTTCGTTTGAATTTCCTTGAACATGTGTTTTTTGCGCTTTGAACAGTCTTGATTTTCTTTTATGTTTTTTTGCCAAATGTACAGTGAACTGTGCGCTGTGTGTGTACAATGCTGCGCGGCTAGCGATGCGCTTTTCTTTGGTACAGGCTTTTCCGTTGTGTCCGTGATCTATGGCTTTAGCTTTCTTGCAGTTTTCACCGCTTCGCTGTAATAGTTGCTGTTTCCTTGAAGGCGAACTGCGATGCCTCCATTTTCCTAGATGGTCTTGGTGCGCGAGGTGCTGAGCGGACCTCGTGGCTTTTTTGTTTAGTTTCTTTTTCAGAGTTTTTGAGATTTGTTGTTGTTTGTGAATACACTTTATACAGTCTTCAAGCGAGCAGTAGTTTTCGATGTGTGGTCGTGACTTGGGTTGTCCGTATTGCCCTGAACATTTGGTCCTTCGAGCCGGATGTGCGGAGGTGCATCCGGAGCCAATCGAACAGCCCTGAAGTAAAGCTTTCTGTATAGTCCTTATGCACATTGTACAGATGTACGAAGTTCTGTACTAGGGCCGTAGGTGTGTACATACCCGGTTGGGTGTTCATTGTGTGCTATACATGCGCGTTTGACCCATTTAGCCTCACAATTCATGGCAAACGATCACTTTTCAAGCCTTCTTCACTTTGGGATTGAACTAACGACTAGCTAGATCCCTGCCGGAAAAAGATTTCGTATGAAATGCCTTCATGGCCCATTTCATAGTGGAAATAGCAGTAAACACAATAGGGTCCTGCACATTCAACACCCAACCGGGTCTACGGGATTCTACAAGATTATACGGGATTTCGTGCATCTGTACAATGTGCATAAGGCCTATTCCGTAGCTCGTTGTGTTACGATCGTATAGTGTATATTTTTGAAATTTTGTGTGCATTTCGATCGTTGCTGTTGAGATGTCGCGCAAGAGCACCAGAACCACCAGAGGGAGAGCGCCAGATCGGCTCGGTGAGTGGCTGGAGTCGACACAGACTGACACTCAGCTTGCCTTTGACGCTGCGGTGAATTTGTCGTTGCCACCATCACCCAGTGCCAGTGTACATGATGTGCTCAGTCTGAAGTCCATTGGTGTGGACAGTATTAGCGTTACTAGTAGTCGCAGTGCGCGTAGTCGCGGTGCGCGGAGTGCGCATCTACGAGCTGAGTACGAGGCTGCAAAGAGGTTGGCTGAATTGGAGCAGCAACAGATAGAGTCGCAGAGGAGACTGCTGCAAATTGAGCTGGCGATGCAGCATGAAGCCATCGACAGCCAGCGTGACAGTTCCAGTACTAGTAGTAGTGCGTACTCGGGGTCAAGGCGCTCAACGCGTGCTAGCATTAGTAGTAGTAGCAGTGTAAGAGGCCAGCCAGCCCAACAGTCTGTACGTGGTGGAACTCGCCAGGCAGCTGTGGCAGTGTCTGCTGGCGGTGGCCACGCAGCTACAGCTAACCAGCCACCAGCAACGTCAACAGCCGCAGTACGCAGTCCAGCAGTATGTCAGCAGCAGTCGTCGCAGTCTGATGTTACGCCGCAGTCAGATGTTACGCAACCACCAGCAACGTCAACAGCCACAGTCCGCAGTCCGGCAGTACGTCAGCAGCAGGCGCCGCAGTCAGATGCTACACAGCAGCCGCAGTCTGACATCGTGCAGCTCGCTGGAGCTATCCTGGCAGCGGTAGGCACGCAGAAGCCCTCAGACACCCCAGCACAGCGCCATATGAAGGGTTATATGGCCAGGCAAGCTGCTGGGAAGGATCTGCCACAGTTTGCCGGGCAGCCTGAAGAGTGGCCCATCTTCAAGAAGATGTTCGACACCACAACCCGGGACTGTGGGTTTTCGCATGCCGAGAACCTCAGCCGACTGCACCGTGCACTGAAGGGCAAGGCCAGAGATGCAGTCCAGTTTATGCTGGCTGTCCCAGACAATGTTCCGGAGATTCTTGCCACTCTGCAAGAGCGTTTTGGCCGTCCCGAGCACGTGGTGCACCACCTCATCACCCGTGCTCAGAGTTTCCGCACTTTGCGAGCCGACGACTTTGAGCAGCTCGTAGAGTTCTCAACTGCTGTGCGTGGGCTGGTGCAGACCATGAAGCTAATGAATAGCACTGGGCACCTGCGCAACCCTCAGCTGCGACAAGAACTTGTTGCCAAACTGCCGGCTGGCATGCGCCTGAACTGGGGCGAGATGATCGCCAATTTCGATCCGGAGAAGCTGTCGCTGGATGATTTTTCAGTGTGGCTGTGCGGCAAGGCTAGTGCAGCAAGCAGAGTGACTGTGCTGAAGACAGGGAGTGTCAGCAGCAGCGGCGGCAGCAGCAGTAACAAGAGAACTCGAAGTGAGACCACCCTCACCACATTGAGCAACAGCGGCAGCTCCAGACAGCAAGAGCGTGCACCCTTCGCCTGCCATTACTGCAGCAGCCAACATCCGCTGCGCAGCTGTGACAGTTTTAAAGCACTGCCACTGCAGAAGCGTAGGGAATGGGTAGCGGAGAAGAAGCTGTGTTTTCTCTGTTTCGGCCGCAGCCACCGAGTAACCGACTGCAAGAGTCGGAATCGCTGCTCCGTTGGTGACTGCGGAAAGCGTCACCATGAATTAGTGCACCCGTCTGACAGGAACAGCGGTGGCCACACTGGACAGCAGGAGAGCGTCAATTCTCACACCGCTCAGCGAACTCGAGTTGCCCTGCGTGTTGTACCAGTGTCGCTCTCAGTATCCAACGGGCACAGCGTCAAGACGCATGCGCTCCTGGATGAAGGATCCACTGTGAGCATTGTGGACGAGAAGCTTGCCAGGGAGCTGGGCGCTACTGGTCCGGTAGATCCCCTGCACCTGAGTTGGACTGGGAATCACAGTCAGCACCATGCCAACTCATGCCGTGTCAATCTGTGCATCTCACCTAGAGACGGAGGTGAGCAGTTTGACTTGCAGAACGTCCGGACGGTGGCGAACCTCAGTCTGCCGAAGCAGTTTGTCAACCAGCAGAAACTTGCCCGACAGTGGTCGCATTTGGCGCACATCGACTTGCCTTCACTTGCAGAGGTAACGCCTATGCTGCTCATTGGCCAGGACCACTACCACCTGACGGCACCAAGGGAGATCTTGGAAGGTCCGCCGAACGCACCTGTAGCCACCAACACTAAGCTCGGCTGGGTACTGCACGGCAACACCGGACAGTGCCGAAGAGTGGACTCTGAGGTGTCCTTCGTGTCGTGGTCAGCGGATGACGAGCTGCATGAACTGGTCAAGAGAGCATTTTCAGTAGATGACTTCGGGGTCAAGCCAGCGCCGCTACCCAGAAGCAAGGACGATGAGCGGGCGCTACAGTTGCTGAGTACCATGACTCACGATGGCACCAGATGGCAGACAGGACTGTTGTGGCGTGACGACAACCCGCAATTGCCAGAGAGCCGACAGCAGGCCGACAGACGTCTTCAGCAGCTGGAACGCCGTCTGATGAAGGACCAGACCCTCGCTTGCCAGTATGCAGCGAAGATCGAGAGCTACCTGGTGAAGGGATATGCACGCATCCTATCAGCAGCAGAGGCCGCATGTGAACCACCTAACACTTGGTACCTGCCGCACTTTGCCGTGGTCAACCCGACGAAGGGCAAGCTGAGACTTGTGTTCGATGCAGCCGGGAAATCGCATGGCAAGTGCCTCAATGACTTTTTGATGCCCGGACCCGACCTGCTGACGCCGTTGACGCAAGTGCTGCTGAACTTTCGGCGTTTTCAGTATGGTTTCGGTGGTGACATTCGGGAAATGTTCCACCAAGTCAGTGTGCGGCCAGAGGACCGACCAGCCCAACGTTTCCTGTGGCGAGGCCTCGACCGCAGTCGCCCTCCAGATGTGTACGAGATGCAGGTGATGACGTTTGGTGCAGTGTCATCTCCAACCACAGCTCAGCATGTGAAGAACCATAGTGCCACCGTCTTTGGTCCGGATCTACCTGAAGCTGTCACAGCCATCACTGACCGCCACTATGTGGATGACTATTTCGACAGTGCAGCTACGGAGTGTGATGCAATCAGCCGTTCGGCAGCGGTGATTGAGATTCACCGGAGGGGAGGATTCGAGATCCGGAACTGGGTCAGTAACTCGTCCCAGGTTCTTGAGAGGATACCCACCCAACTTCGTTCATCTGAAGTGGTGAATCTCGCCACCGGGAACGCTTCCACAGAGAAGGCACTTGGCCTCATATGGAACCCGAACAGCGACTGTCTCAGCTTTGCCGTTGGAGCAAAGCTATCAGCACAGCCCGACAGCGTCTCGGCAACCAAGCGGACAGTACTGCGCTACGTGATGTCGGTGTTCGATCCCCTTGGCTTCCTGATGGCGTACACCGTTACCGCCAGGATACTACTGCAGGACGTATGGAGGTCAGGCCTTGGCTGGGACGATGAGCTGCCCCATGATATGGCTGAGCGCTGGTCGAAGTGGCAAGCCGGCCTGCATGAAGTTGCGTCGCTGCAGGTGCCACGGTGCTACCATCCTGCGCTAGCAGACGCCGAGAGATTAGAGCTGCACATGTTTGTCGACGCTAGCGAAAAAGCATTCGCAGCTGTAGCGTACATCAGAGCCACCAGCAAGAGTAGTGCTGTACACGTTTCGTTTGTTGCAGCAAAGGCTTGCGTCGCCCCGCTCAAGCCGCTCAGTATTCCTCGTCTTGAGCTGCAAGCTGCTGTGCTGGGAACACGTCTGGCAGACACAATCACCAAGCAGCTTGATCTACCGATCAGCTCCACAACGTTCTGGAGCGACTCGCGTACTGTCCTGCTGTGGATCAAGTCAGAAGCCAGACTTTACAAGACGTTTGTTGCCCACAGGATTGGTGAGATCGCTGAGACGACGGATCCCAGTCAGTGGCGCTGGGTCCCCACCAAGGATAACCCTGCTGATGACGCTACGCGTGGTCTGGCCAGCGACGAGTTGACACTTGGCAGCAGATGGATGACCGGCCCAGAGTATCTGCAGAGTCCGCCAGAGCAGTGGCCGCTTGATGTCAAGCCTGCAGTAGCCGACTCAAGTCCCAGCATCGAGCTGAAAGGCGAGTTCGTAGCCACAGCTGTGTCTAGTGAGTGTGTGCGGAATGCAGCGCTACCTGACTCTAGTCGCTTCTCATCGTGGATGAGACTGGTCCGTGCAACCGCTTGGGTACTCCGCTTCGTCAAGATCTTGAAGCACCGAGCGCTACGTACATCAGCACCACCCCCAGGAGAGCTAGTACCTGAGGAGCTTGAGAGTGCAGAGCGTCTATGGTGGCAGCAAGTGCAAGCCGACTGTTTCCCTGCTGAAGTTCGCAGCATCGAGTCTGGGAAGCCCGTGGACAAGGACAGCCGCTTGTCACATCTGTCGCTTGTGCTCACTGATGGAGTAGTGCGTCACCACAGCCGACTGGTCAACTCCTCCGATCTGCCTGACATGGTCAAGCAGCCAGTTGTGCTCGATCCGATTCACCCTTTCACCCGGCTGCTGATTGCGTGGTATCATGTTGCGTCATGTCATCAAGGGCAAGAGCGTGTGTGCAATGAGTTGCGGCAGCGCTATCTCATCTTGGGGCTGAGACGAGCTGTCCGAAGTTCTTGGAACACTTGCCAGAAGTGCAGCAACGACAGAGCACAGCCAGCTGCGCCAGAGATGGCACCCCTGCCGAGCACTCGTCTCACACCGTTTGTTCGAGCCTTTACAGTGGTTGGCATGGACTACTTCGGACCGATGACGGTGGCGGTCGGACGTCGGCACGAGAAGAGGTATGGTGTGCTGTTCACCTGCCTGAGCACGAGAGCTGTGCACTTGGAAGTTGCACATGCACTGACCACGGATGCCTGCATCATGGCCATCCGTAGGATGATCGGCAGGCGTGGTCGACCTCGTCAGATTTGGTCTGACAATGGAACGAACCTCCGAGGAGCAGAACGAGAGCTGCGTGAGTCCCTGAACGACCTCGACCAAGACCAGCTCACCACCGACCTGGCGTTACTTCGCATCGAGTGGAGCTTCAACCCGCCATCTGCTCCGCACATGGGTGGAGCCTGGGAGCGCCTGGTTAGATCTGTGAAGTCCACCTTGCGGGTGATACTGCATGAGCGTGCTCCGAAGGACGAGGTATTGTTGACCCTCATGATTGAGGCAGAGAGTCTCGTCAACAGCCGACCACTGACTCACGTGCCAGTGGACCCCAACGATCCGGAGAGCCTCACACCTAACCACTTTCTGCTCGGCACATCTAGTAGCGTACAGCCACCCAGAGAGTTTACGGAGCGCGACCTGTGTTGTCGCAAGCAGTGGCGTCTATCGCAGATTCTAGCTGACATGTTCTGGCGACGTTGGCTGAAGGAGTATGCCCCCAGCCTCGGCACACGCAAGAAGTGGCGTGGCGTTGGTCAAGAAATCAGTGTGGGGGATGTAGTAATCATCGTGGACGATCAGCTGCCGAGGGGCTCCTGGCCCAGAGGTCTCGTCACTACCGTGTTTCCCGGGCGTGATGGGAAAGTCCGAGTTGCAGACGTGAAGACGGCAACCGGCACCTTCCGCCGACCAGTAGTCAAGTTGTGCCGCCTGAATGTCCTCAGCAGTGCAGCTTAGTAATCAGGCTTGTGAGTATGCCTGTTACCGGGGGGAGAATGTTCCTGCCTGATGGTTGAACTTGTGAACAAGATCGACATTGTTTTGAATTTGTTGTGTACTTTGTCTTTGCTATTTTCGTTCTGTCTATTTTCTCACCTTTCTTCTCTCTCACGTCTTCTGTAGAACTGCTTTCCAGTCTGTCTCTCTCTTCTCTCTGCTCTTCTCTCTACTCTTCATCATAAGAACGTTTCTCTTCTCCATTTCTTCGTTCTTGTACTTCTCTAAACTTCTCTACTCTCTTTTCTCTTCGTTTGAATTTCCTTGAACATGTGTTTTTTGCGCTTTGAACAGTCTTGATTTTCTTTTATGTTTTTTTGCCAAATGTACAGTGAACTGTGCGCTGTGTGTGTACAATGCTGCGCGGCTAGCGATGCGCTTTTCTTTGGTACAGGCTTTTCCGTTGTGTCCGTGATCTATGGCTTTCGCTTTCTTGCAGTTTTCACCGCTTCGCTGTAATAGTTGCTGTTTCCTTGAAGGCGAACTGCGATGCCTCCATTTTCCTAGATGGTCTTGGTGCGCGAGGTGCTGAGCGGACCTCGTGGCTTTTTTGTTTAGTTTCTTTTTCAGAGTTTTTGAGATTTGTTGTTGTTTGTGAATACACTTTATACAGTCTTCAAGCGAGCAGTAGTTTTCGATGTGTGGTCGTGACTTGGGTTGTCCGTATTGCCCTGAACAGTGGCCATGGCCAGCTGTCTTTGATGGTACGGTACGGGACAAGTACGGGATAAGGCCAGGCATGCCGGGCCGAAGGCACAATATGTACAAATAAACAGACACACACCTTGATGGTATGGTACGGGACAGGTACGGGATATCGTCAGGTATGCCGATGGCACAAACAAAACAAACAAACAATCACGAAATTAAAGCTGTGTGGACCCTGGCTAGCGCCTGACGATACTGAACTAACGTCTTTTGCATTGCTACGGGAATAAAACCTTTTTTTCCCCCAGTGACAACCTGCAGTGATGAGTCTTTGGGTCCGCTATTTACTTGCTGTCAAACTGTTCTGGAAAGGAGCCGTCCACTACACTATGCCCTACAAGCCACGTCATGCACAAGAAGAGAACCCTGTCGCCATGCGACTACCCTCATCTAATAATACCCATGCCAGTTGCACTACAAACAATCCACTCATGACATCGTGCTCTAAAAGGCGAGCTGCCTGCAAACTTGGGTTCACACAAGAACCATGAGAACACGAGGTCAATCTTCATGACCTTGGTGATCAGAAAAAAGAGAGGCTGATTAGGAACGCGCATGCCTAATTTATACGGGCCAAGATCGCGCATGCCTAATATGCGCGCGTACCATACTGCGCATGCCTATAGCCATTCAGAATATGGAAGGAGCGCGGCAAGGTCAGAAAAAGTAGGCTCTAGCACTACAAATTTATGTCTAAGTGATAATTATGGAAATTACGATCGCGTTCGCGACAGACCCGACCAAGTACAGATTTTCCCCAGAGAAGTATGCACAGAGCTGGAATGCAAAACCCGCTAAATCCATTTCATCACTTTTCGGATTCCAGACAAAAAAACGGATTCATTTTATGTGCGGCTTATATTAACTCCATACAGGTCCTCCCTCGTTAGTAGATAGTCTCTGGGCCATCGAAAAAGTTATCTTATAACGAGACTTATCTTGTAGCAGGACTTGCAGCTTAAGGTGAAATAGGCACTACTTCGTACTTACCGGGGCTACCCTCGATACAACATAAATTAGCGATGCTTCAACTCGTTATAAGATAATTGAAAATCTCCAACATAACTCTTCCTTGGATGCAAAGGATCGTCCATATTCACAAATACATAGATATATTACGTTTCGTCTTTCTGCTTTATCCTACGTGTTTTGGCCTTGGTCCTGCATGGTCAGTATTATCTTATACTGAGGGTTTGGCACTCACTCCAGGGACCTGGGCAAAGGGTCGCTGTAACGAATTTTATGTACTAACGGATTATGTTGTACCCGGACCTGTAAACAGTTGTATAGACCACGTTTCGCCAGGGGATTTCAGATTTCTATTATTTTACTAACGGGGTTTATGTACTAACCGGACTCGTTATAATGAGGGAGGACCTGTATTGGGGTTCCAGTTTTGAAATGGTTCTAGTGAGATTTTGAAAGTGAAATTATGCCTGCTGCTACCCATTGACCTTTTGAGTACAATGAGCTGAAAATCTGATTTTCACAAAGTTGGCGCTTATCATGCCTTCTAAGTAACTGAGGGTGCTTTTTCTGGACCGTCCGGGCAAAATCCCTGGTTTTTCGAGAATTGTTACATTTTGATAAGAATTTCGGGATCTCGGGAGTTCATCGAAAAATGCGTGATATTAAAATCCCGAAAAAACCGGGATACTTGACAAGTATGGATTACAGGGTTTTGACTCTCAGCTCAGAACGCCACTAAAGCAAACTTACCTCCGTAGCCTCATCCATAGTAGCCTGCAGTCTTCTCCTGCGCGTGTCCTCACTGCTGGAACCCTCAGCACCAAGCAAGGACCCCGACGTGGTATTAGAAGATGACGGGCCAGGGTACGGTGGTGGTGGTTCACTGGGGTATGGTTGAGAGCCGGGGCATGACGTCTCCTGAGCAGCAGCAGCAGCAGAATCAGCCGGATGCGATGCGCGTGCTGGGCACTCGGGCGGTGGGGATCGCGGAGGGCCAGTGGAGGGGTGCGCTGTGATACTGTTTGGTTGAGGTGCGGGACGGCCGGCAGCAACACCAGCAGCATGGGTACTGGCTGACCGTGAGTACACTGGACATTCTCGTCCAAACTGATACTGCATCGCTTGAATCAGGCCCAGGATATCGGAGTTAAGCTGCAGCAGTTGCAAGCAACGGCACACATGCGCATGTTGGCAGGCACGCACGCACACATACCTGTTGCGAAATTGTATTACGACTATGATTTTCGCATGTTGTTGTATTTGGTTCTTGTCTTGTGGAGTCCAGTGTCTGATGTCATGTATGGTCTAGGTGTACGCGCGAGTATGGTGTGATGTGTGACGTCTATGGTATGTGGTGCATGCAAGAGTACGCGTTGTCAGAGTGTGAGGATCTGCTTCCGTCTGTGTGAGAGTGACTGTCAAGTGAATGCTGTACATGCGCAGTGCCAGTTTGGTCTGGGATGAGAGTCGTGTGTGATTCGTCCGTGGTCTGGTTGTCTTGGTCTTGGTCATGTGTTCTGTACGTATTAGTCCCTGATTGGTCGTTTCGATGTGTTCGCCCTTTTCTCTGTTTATAACTGTTGGTTGTTTATTATTTCTTCGAGTCTTTTCCCGGGAGTCTTTCCCGTTGTCTTTTTGTCGTCTCCAAGTTGTCTCTCTCCTCCCGCGCCCTCGTCATTTCTTGGTATAATATAAGTATTGAAGATACAATCAAGAGTTTGCGTTGTTGTGTGGCAGGGGCCAGGGGGAGAAGACTACTTCATACCTATTGAAGTGTACGGGCATTGCCGTGGGGCAAGAGTTATCCGTGGCTAGTTTGTTATGCTCTGGGGGAGTGCATCTCCCTTCCACGGAACTGCAACAATATCAAACAAAAACTCTTGTCCCCGGTAAATCAACAATGTGTCTTTTTGCCATCATTAGGTTGGTACGTGAGACAACAGCAGAACAGAACCCTTTGACACAAGCAAAATGATGTCATTCTTAGCATGGGCCCGACAACGATCGCAGCACCAGCAGTGGCCAATGTGCTGTGTGAGTCATACCAGTGAGAGAGAGAGAGAGAGAGAGAGAGAGAGAGAGAGAGAGAGAGAGAGAGAGAGAGAGAGAGAGAGAGAGAGAGAGAGAGAGAGAGAGAGAGAGAGAGAGAGAGAGAGAGAGAAAGAGAATGAGAGAGAGAGAGAGAGAGAGAGAGTAAGTTACATTTATAAAGACAGGTAAGTCTAACAAATGAGGACTGAGACCTGTACAACAGGGTTTTTACGCCTGAAAGCAGGTGCATGATTTAACAAGCAGGTTGTCAGTCTAGATTTTATGCGCAGATGGAGAAAAAGCGCAGAATTTTTGTAATGAGATGAAAAGCAGAAATAATAAGAAAAGATGAAATGAAAGCCTGCTCACAACCCCGCCCAGCCTTGCGAACTGGGTATGGTGGATTAAGAACCCGGTTCAACGCTCGAGCAAGCGCTCTCCACTCAAGGTGTTCACAGCAACTGATAGGAACTCATATGGGGAAATTATAGAAAAGAAATAATAAGATAAAGAGAATAAATTTCAACGCACCTCAATAAACGGAGCCCCACATACAGTACCTCAGAAAAGTGGATCTTCCGACCAGTGTTTTTGTTGACGTCGCAACCAGATGATGTAGCTGCTTCGCAGAGACGTCTTACTGCACAAATTACAAATAAATTTTATTCTTCGATTAGAAAACCCAAGCGCTTTCAGAGCCCTCCGAAGAGAGTCCGGGATGAAACCACGCACACCTACCTCAACCGAAAAAGAAACGACCTGCCACCCGTTTGCTCGGCATTGATCGGCCAGATCCGCATACCGCCTGTCCTTCCGCGAGTTACTGACACTGAATCTGTCCTCAGCACAAACTGTCAACTCCATCCAGAATACAATCCTACGACTCGTAGAGTACAGAACTATATCTGGTCTTAGGGTGGTAAGTGCAACACAGCTAGGGAAAGAAATCTTTGCACTAACTGAGTCGACAAGAAGTTTCCAGTCTGAGGCCGCTGACAGGAGGTCAGTCGTAACCAACTTTCGTCTGGGCTGAACGCGAACTGGCTTGAGAGAGAGAGAGAGAGAGAGAGAGAGAGAGAGAGAGAGAGAGAGAGAGAGAGAGAGAGAGAGAGAGAGAGAGAGAGAGAGAGAGAGAGAGAGAGAGAGAGAGAGAGAGAGAGAGAGAGAGAGAGAGAGAGAGAGAGAGAGAGAGAGAGAGAGAGAGAGAGAGAGAGAGAGAGGAGAGAGAGAGAGAGAGAGAGAGAGAGAGAGAGAGAGAGAGAGAGAGAGAGAGAGAGAGAGAGAGAGAGAGAGAGAGAGAGAGAGAGAGAGAGAGAGAGAGAGAGAGAGAGAGAGAGAGAGAGAGAGAGAGAGAGAGAGAGAGAGACAGAGACAGAGAGACAGAGAGAGAGAGACAGAGAGAGACAGAGAGAGAGACAGAGAGACAGAGACAGAGAGACAGAGAGAGAGACAGAGAGAGACAGAGAGAGAGACAGAGAGAGACAGAGAGAGAGACAGAGAGACAGAGAAGGAAAGAGAGAGAAACAGCTATCAAGCACAGAACATACGGGTATCCACCCATGTAGATAGGCAAGATTGACCATGCCATCGCTGTCCACATTCTTCACACGCCTCACATAAACGTTGTTGGTGGATTCCACCATACAGATGGGTGCACGGTATGGATGTTGATGATCCAGCCATAGACACACTGGAATATTATACATACTACCTGTACAATACACACAACAACACACGAGAAACACAGCAAAGAGTTCATTTGAGCACAGCCCACACCATTATGCAAAGGTCAAGTACGATACCGCAAAACAACTTTCATTATTTATAGAAACGAAAAAAGACCAAGGAACTACAAGTTACGCCATAATGTCCACTAACACCACCAGCTACTAAATAATCAGCTCATGCGATAACATTGCACGACACTGACCGACGGTACTGACGTTCTACGACTAACTGGCTAAAAGCTCTAGCACATCTTGGATGCGCACTCCAACAGCCTTCCAACCTTTTTCGTTTCTATAAATTAATCTATGGCTCTCCATCCGATTCTAAACTTTCATTAAACTACGGGCCCCTATCGGTTGCTCTGCCGCCATGTTGGATGCCATGTTAGACGTGTCTTTTCCTGGCCAAAGTGCTCGTGATTTTGTGTTCTTGTGGTTCTTTTCTTGTTCTCTCTCCATTGCCAACTTGCATTTTTCGTGATTCATACATTTCCACCAAGAGGCTGTCGTTTGCGCTGGTGTGTTGTGTTGGGCGAAGAGGGGTGGTAGAGAGGCTAGACAGCTCCAGTTCTCCCACACTCCTACCACGTACTAGTTGCTAACTTTGGATGCTATTTCACACGGTGTATAGGTCAATTTTAGTATGACCAAAGGTCTATCATTTTTTATTTTTTTCCGTCTCTCGCATACGATTTTAGATTTTCGGGTGACGAGAAACATAGAAATAAAAAAAAGTATGGCCTAACAGGATAATCGAAAAACTCCCATCTGTTTACCAGAACAAACACTGAAGCGTTCTGTTGCGTGTGTTTGGAGTTACAAAGCTGAAAATCAAGTCAGCAAAAAAGTCGTTCCAAAGCGGGGTCGCAGATTGTAATGA
>NC_088648.1:8528484-8575984 GCF_964019385.1 Sycon ciliatum | reverse complement strand
CAAACCAGGCGCGTGCCCCGTATAGGTTCCTGGGTGCCCGGAACCCCCCTCCCCTCTTTTTCGCTCAAAATGCAGGATTTTGCTTCATTTTTTGAAAATTTTCCCGGTGGACACCCCGGAAACCCCCTTGAAGGGCACCGGCGGACGCGCCTGCAAACCCGGTCACTCTCTAGCCCACACAGATTGTAATGAATGTTTTGCAAGCACTCATAGACATACATGTACCTTATCATACACCGCAGCAGCAGCAGCAGCAGCAGCAGCAGTCTGGTTAGAGCCAAAGAAGTGTTCGTCCACCTCCCTCTGTGATGCCAGCTTGCTGGTGTCGCCACCCATGGCCACGGCGGGGAGAAAGGTCCACGGCAGAATACTCTCCGAGTCTAGCCTGTTAGTGTAAACGTAGCCGTAGGATCCGACGAAGGCAGCAGGGTTACTGGCGGGCGGAACTTCGCGTATGCACGGCTATGTCTTTCATAACTCTGAGGACGGACAAGAAGACTACACGTATATCTACATCAAGACTCCCGGTCCGGTCCACGAAGACTGGCAGGAGGCAAAGTACGCAACAGTCCGTGATCCCAGTAATTATAAAGAGTCAAGTCGTAGATCTGCGAGCCTCTATTCCCTCCTTCCAACCCGGCAAATATTCCGGCAAGTATTTCGATTTCGATAAAAACGATTCAAGGCCTCTAATTATTATTTCTCGAGTACCGGTACGCGGTGTAAGTATTAGTTATGTAAGCATAATGAAGGCGACAACCATAATTTATATTCATTCACTAGGCTATGGCTGTGACCATGCCCATGGTGACTGTGATGAGTGTGAGTTTCTCAACGCAAAGACTCGTACTACAGTCACATGACTGTACATTTATTTTTCAGTCATCTGGTCAGTCATTGTACAGTCACCTGATGATGGGCCTTGCCCGAAAATTTGAGCTAATGACATTATGTATAGCATTAGCAGTGTATTATGTAGCCTAGAGACCGTTAGAGAGAGTGTGTACAACTGGTGTGTGTACAGGATGTATGGATTCAAGCATTGGCTACAGTAAGTAAGTAAGTAAGTAAGTAAATTATCGTGTCCGTTCCCGAAGGGAACTCACGACGGCCGCTAACACCCGGCTACAGGCTACAGGCTATTGGCTACAGTGGAGTCTCCAAACCCTGAGAAAATAATTAATTGTACAGTCATGTATTTGTAATGAATAGAAAAATTGAAGTACAATGCACCCCGCGCTGTGACCGCTGTTACCATGGTGACCCGGTACCCGTAGATCTACCCGTCGACTAAAATCACTTCCACAATCGTGTACGTGTCCTGGCCAGACAGCGACCTCATGAATCATGAATATCATTGAGGACACACACACACACACACACACACACACACACACACACACACACACACACACACACACACACACACACACACACACACACACACACACACACACACACACACACACACACACACACACACACACACACACACACACACACACACCATTGGACCATTGGACGCGCATCGCCGGAGGAGATGATAGCGATGCTACAGCAGAAGCCATAGCAGCTTACACACACACACACACACACACACACACACACACACACACACACACACACACACACACACACACACACACACACACACACACACACACACACACACACACACACACACACACACACATACACACACACACACACACACACACACACACCATGATGTGCCATGTACCATGTATACGCCCGTCGCTAGAGAAGCACGCAAATCTGCAAATACACTGGATATGGATGTGCACCCACAGATTTTCTCTATAGCAACGATAGCGAACAAGATCTGAATGAGACAGATCAAGACTTGCGCCAGATAACAATCTAATCCACACAACTGGCGAAGCCATAATGAATCGACCACCAATGCACACCTGGTCTACACCATACAGAGTACATCGCCTTAAAACAGCCAAGACTATGCACACCCTACACTTGCTGGGGTAACCAGTATAGACAGCACGGTGCTTTTGATAGAAGCAGACACTAGATGTCCTGGTACCGTGAAGTGAAATTGGAGTTATTTTACCAACCAGCCTTGGCTACTGAGTACTGGGAACCCAACAGACATACACACACACACACACACACACACACACACACACACACACACACACACACACACACACACACACACACACACACACACACACACACACACACAGACACACACACACAATTGTTGTACTTGTTGCTCACTGCCAAAACTGGTCGCGTGGGTCTCCCCGGGAGAGGGGAGAGAGACTCAAAAGGAATCTTGGAAAGATGACTGAATTGGCTATATTATTATTGAACCGCCCAACGGCCGACACCCCCTGAAATCCCCAAAACTCTGGGTGGACTTGAAAATGATCCCACTGATGGGCTCACCACACCTCAGTAAGTAGGTGAGGACAAGGTGCAGAAAAAGGATTGACGGCATCAGGGTATCCGTCTCGGGATCCAACTGCAGTTACCCCTGCCCCCAGTGAAGGCAATACTTGGTACTAGTGTGGGTGGCTAAATCAGAGTGGATCTTATAATTATAAGCTTCACTAGCACCATTGATTACACAAGAGTTAATCTAGCCAGAAGTAGTCCATGGGTAACAGGTATGTATACTTCAAATAGAAAGTATATTAACCCTGGAACCAACAAAGGTGGCAGATACAACAATACACCTTCAAGCAGCCGAGCCTGTTGGCAACAGACCCAACACAATCAGGCATAAGTGTACCCACCAACCGAACTAGCTGGCACATGCGCAAATAGTCAATCACGCATGCACGCATCCACACATCCACACACACACACACACACACACACACACGCACACACACACACTCACACACCTTTGGACCATTGGACGCCCATCGCCGGAGGCGATGATAGCGATGCTACAGCAGAAGCCATAGCAGCTTGTGCTGGGATTGCACCATTCAACAGCTTGCAAGGCTGAAGAATTGACCGCCACTATTCAGCCTGGTCTACACCACACAGCTATGAAGTGGCTTTTTCTGGCCAGTGAATCCCTACTTTTTGGTCTAAAAAAAAAGACCACACACACACACACACACACACAAACACACACACACACACACACACACACACACACACACACCATGTACCATGTATACGCCCGTTGCCAGAGAAGCACGCAAATCTGCAAATGCACTGGATGTGCACCCACAGATTTTCTCTTTATAGCAACGATAGCGGATCTGATTCTGATTGAAACAGATCAAGACAAGCGCCAGATAACTGTCTAATCCACACAACTGGCGAAGCGATGTAAATCGAGTTCAATCGACCCCCCCCCCCCCCCCCCCCCCCCAATGCACACCTGGTCTACACCACACGGAGTACATCGGAATAGGACGGCTAAGACAGTTACCCATGCACACCCTACACTTGCTGGGGTAACCAGTATAGACTGCACGCTGCTTTGATAAAAGCAGACACTAGATGCATGAGTACCTTGAAGTGAAATTGGAGTTATTTTACCAACCAGCCTCGGCAACTGGGTACTGGGAACTCAGGGCCAACAGACGTACAATTATGTACCAACAACCTCAGCCATGAAAGCTACACACACACACACACACACCATTGAACCATTGGACGCCCATCGCCGGAGGCGATGATAGCGATGCTACAGCAGAAGCCATAGCAGCTTGTGCACACACACACACACACACACACACACACACACACACACACACACACACACACACACACTGTCGGACACACACACGCATACACCACACATACATACACACACACACACACACACACCACACCACACCACACCACACCACACACACACAAGTGCGGCGCGCGCGCTGCGCAAAGGCATACTAAAAGGGGTGTTCGAATTGTCAATGTCACTCATTGACTTTTAGGAGTTTCTTTTTTTCTGAAGAGGTGGCTTATTGGCTTATTGGCTTATTGGCTTATTGGCTTATTGGCTTATTGGCTTATTGGCTTATTGGCCTCTTCAGAAAACTAAAGTGTATGCTAGCATTATAAGTAGCATTATATGCTTGTTTTAGTAAACTAGCACTGCCGACATTAAGGGCATAATCGCAGCAAACTGGCATTATGGGTGCTTTTGATGCCAACTACTGAACTAGCAGACGAACGAAAACTGGTCACACGCGCAGTCCGCAGCCGTCTGAGGCGTGGTGTCTCCAGCGTCATCGGAATCATGATTCATGGTCACCATAATAATTCCCATCTAGCTAGATATCCAGCACTCCTACACTCTACATTTGGTATGCTTATCCAATAGGCGAAAATCTCGCAACAATGAGGTGTTGTTGCGCCGGTCAAAATGCTACATTATTGTTGCAAGCTACTTGGTTCGGATTCTAGTCAGCTGCCGCTGCAGTAGGTACTATTACACTGACAGTCTGCACTACCTTCTAGGTTTCACTCCTACTACAAAAATGTGTAGTCCGAAACTGGAAGCTTCACCGCACATATGGCTATTCTGAGAAAAAGTGATATTAGTTGTCACCGTCCTTAGTCGATCTCCCTTCCACTTTGGACTTTAGTTCTACAAGTGTCCGTGATTTAGCGGGAGCGGCCAGGTATGGATGATGGCGGAGGTAGTTGTGATGACGACAAGTCGTATGAAATGGTTGAAAATGTGTCAGAGTCGGAACAGTCGGATGAAACTGAACTGGGTTTGCGCATCCTCCTAAAATAACTCCCCTAGAAAAGAGAGGGCCAGAACCGGTTCAGATGATCGCAACCGACCGGGGCTCTACCACTGAACCGTGAATGGTTGTAGAAAGGTCACTATTTCCGAACACGGTGTCCTCCACGTTATCACATGTTGAGGTGTGCATGTACTGGGTGCAAGAGAAAATATTTTTAAAAAGACGTACGTTTCTCAAGACCATGGTCACTTTATTGGTGCGCTAAGAAGAAAACGCGGCTTAGTAAAAGCAACAACGATAAGATGTGTGACCATGGTGACCCATACACATAGAAAGACTGATGACGAACAGGTGCAAGTGACAGTTAGTGCGAAGATTCGAAGAAAGAAACCAAACTCGGTACTGATGTCCATTGCCCATTGGTTGTCTATTGTTGCTGCACCACATCTCATGCTTAGCGGTAGGTTTCCGTGACACTTACACCTTTTTGTCATGCTTGCTCTTGCCGTACATATCACCGGAAGAGAAGCCTCGAAAGTATTATGTATATTGTAATTCTGAACAATTTCGAAATGTTGTTGAAGAACGTAAAGCGTGTTTGTTCTCTTTCTAAAGCTAAGTGTTCTAGAGTAGATAAAAGTAATTTATTATAATAGTTTGACTACACCATAGCTCAGTGGTTAGAGCATCGCTGGCTAAGAGCGAGGGTCCCTGGTTCGAGTCCTGGTGGTGACAGTCAATTTTTTCTTCAGACTTTTCCCGTATGTCTCTTTCCCTCAAACCAGTTAACATTTATTTATTATAATAATTTATTTACAGCCGGCGGCAGTAAAAGTAGGTATCACCGGTGTAAAACAATGCATGTTGTATTCGCAGATCTACATAATTATGCAGCAGCATGCGCAAGGAATCAAAGAGACTGTGGACAGCACTCGCACTCAACTCCCAAATTAGTCTGTGAAGCCAGACCGGGGACAATGACCGGAATTCAGAGCTAGGGAAATGCTACACAGCTAGAGAAACGGTACACAGCTATGGAAACGGTACCGAGTTATGGGAATAGTACCGAGTTATGGAAACAGTACAGCGCTATGGAATTCCCTGTAACAAGACAGCATAGTCTCGAGGGCCTTCCCGATCAAAATGTACTAAATTATACTACTAATACTTCCATGAAGACGGTACACCACTATGGAAATGGTGCAGAGCTACAGAAAGAGAAGCAGACAGCATCGGGACAGAGTTAGTGGAGATCCGCCTGAGTCCGTTTACGTTCACAGACATGCCTACACACATGCCTACACACATGCCCGCCCGCCTGCACATACACAGCAGAGTATGTGCTACAAGACAATGTGTGAGGCATGAAGCTACACTCATTACTAGATAGAGTAGCATTCTTGCAATAGCTCTTGAATGGCGCTGTCAGAAAGTGGCTTACCATTCGCATCCAGGATACGCTCGAAAGGCAGGGAACACCGGACGCCGATCCTGCGGAGCGCATGAAACTGGTCGGTGTACAGCTTACGAGTGCTGAGTTGCTTGGGCGTCATGTCATGGGTGAGGCGGACGGCAGTGCCTCTGTGCTTGAGGTTGCGCATCTTGTACACAGCAGCTTTGACGACTGGGTTGTGCAACTGCACACGCACCAGCCTTGCTGCTGCGGCCTTGCGACCGGAGCCGCCCTTTGGCTCTTGTCGCGGCCTTCCGAGGCGTGCTGCAGACTGTATTAGATCAGCGTCTATCCTGAACAGACCTGCGCACATGTCCAGCAGATCTTCACCCGAGTGTTCAGGTAGGTTGTGGATGACGATATTGTCGCGGCACTCTTCGCGTAGCCGGTGCTCTTGTCTGGAAATACCCAACTGTGCAGCAGCGGTGCCACCATCCTGCTGGCTTGCTGATGCAGTGGCAGCAGTGGTGACAGCGTCCTGTTGATGCCTCGCCGATGGCACAAGACCAACACTATGACATGTGTCGTAGTCTGGATCATACGCACTGCTGGAGAGAAGGAACACTGCCTCCCGCAGCTCAGTGGCTTGACTTTCAAGCATAGTGTTCGCACTTTCAAGCACAGTGCTCTTTCGTTCAAGCGCAGTGTTTTTTCGTTCAAGCTCAGCGTTCAAGCATTCAAGCACTGAGGTCTTTCTTTCCAGCGCAGTGCTCTTTCGTTCAAGCTCAGCATTCCTGCTTTCAAGCACAGAGCTTTTTCCTTCAAGCACAGAGCTCTTTCCTTCAAGCGCAGTGCTCTTTCGTTCAAGTTCAGCGTTCTTGCTTTCAAGCGCTGATCTCTTTCTTCCAAGCGCAGTGTTTTCGCGCTCCTTCTCAGCCACGAGCGACACAAGATCAGCGTTCTCGTTTTCAACAACATCTACACGCGTTGTCAGAACTTTCGTGTGCGCTAGCAGCACTATCTTCTCCCGCTGGAGTGCAATAACTTGCGCAGCAAGAGCTGGCAACTGTGCTTGTGCATTCTCCTAGGCAAGTCTCTTCGGGACACGTCCTTGTGAAAAGGCGCTAACTTGAACCGTTGAGTGCTCAGTCGAGCTGGATCTGCTGTTGGCGATGAATGTGCAGGATAGTTGAGACAGTGATGATCGTCGGTGAGTGGAGCTGCTGGCAGCAGTGTGGGCACCGGCTGGGCGTGAGAACACTGGACACTCCTCTCCGAACTGCAACCGCATCACTTGAATCAGGTTCAGGATATCGGAGTTAGGCTGCAACAGTAGCAAACAACAACACACATGCGCAAATAGGCAATCACGCATCCACACATCCACACACGCACGCACGCACGCGCGCGCGCGCACACACACACACACATACACACACATACACACACACACACACACATACACACACACATACACACACACACATACACACACACACACATACATACACACACACACACACACACACACACACACACATACACACACATAACAAGTACATACATGCTTTGAAGTACGTGAACCAGTGGCGGGTTTAGGGGGTGAGTGTCCCTGCTGGGACGCGCTCGACGCGTCTTGAGACTTCTTTCCGCAACTTTCAAGTTTGCACAACGATGTTTTGAGGTCGAGGATGATCGCCTGAGCCCTCGGCATTCGAATCGTGTTTTGGTTGACTCGAAGACTTTTCTTCGATGTTTCAGCGACATCCCAAAAGGCCAAGCTCTAGCCAGCAGAGCCTGGATGGATTTTTGCAAAGCGTTCCTGTGGCGGCGCAACTCCTGCTGCCGCTCCAACAGGAAACAGTGGGAGTGATGAAGTCGCTGTTATTCCAGTTGAACTTTCGGAGCGGACTGACAGTCACACTCCGCCAGACATGGAAGCACCCGTTGTCAGCGAGCAGCCAGAACATGAAAAACAGCGCACAGTGACAAGTGGACATAGTACTACCGCTGCCTATGTAAGGGATGCTTAGAGCGGTGAGAAATTGTTGGACTCGCATAAAATTATAGTGTGTAGTTACCCAAATGCTGTAGACAGCAAGCTGATTCGGCCATAAAGGCCTCATCAGTACAGCTACGAGCTAAATAGGCCGAGCTACCAGCCATGGTGCAAAGGAGGCACCACAGACATTAAGGTAGCTCGTCGCTCTAGCGCCAGAGTGCTCAAACTACAAAATGTAGCGGGCATTGCGCGATGCAGCAGTGTGTAGTTACAATGGTGGACAGTTACTCTTATCTCGTATCCATAAGTTCCTAACCTTTCTCTATTTAATAATGAACCAGTTCATTGGTTTTCAAAATGGCTGACCTGGGACAGTAGCATGATGTCATCTACCCCCACCCCATCCCGGCCGCAACCCCCCCCCCCCCCCCCCCCTCAGCCAAATCCTGGACACGCCACTGCATGAACACAGCCTTGACGTGAGAGCCATCCATGGCCAGTTTTCGGGTTGTGGAGGGCGCAACTACATGCATCCCCTAAGGCCCAGTACGAAATACATACCAACTCCTGTCAACAACATTTCGACTATTCACCATTGGCAGGTCGGTATGTGAAGGCACAGAAGAACGGGGTAGTCGACTTAAAATCGGGGTTTAACCGCCATTAATTAACCCTTTTAAGGTGGCAGACTACCCAAAAATTCGCTGAAAAATCTAATTTGTAAATTCATATTGAGTGCTACGTCAGTTGAAAGAGCATGAATAGCTGCAAATTCTCTGAAAATTGTGTCCCGATCTGACCGGCCGTTCAAGAGTTATGGCCGAAAATGTGCCCTTGCAAGGAAAGATTTTTTGTTGCACACTGTCATTTGTTGGCAGCACTGTATTTGAATGTGAGCAGACCGTGCGCAACTTGTCGTAAGTCCAAAAAATCAGGTTTTTGAGCCACGTATTGGGCTGCACGGCGGCGGGCGAAGCCCGCCGCCGTGCAGCAGGACTTTTGCCAGCACCCTCGTGACGTTGCAGATATGTGGCTTGATTATTGTAGTTGACGTTGATTTAGTGACTTTGGCAAGTTTGAGTCGTGTCAAGAAGTCAGGTAGGATTCAGTACTAGGCAGTAGTGAAACGTGAGTGGTAGTCTTTGCCGGTTTCTGAGGGTATCCTGGATTTGGTGTGCAGCGCTGTGGAAATGGCTTGCTGTGGAGGTCCCAGCACTGGATGTTGTATCAAAGGTACGACCTCGTAGCACGTGCTAAACCTAAAAAAATTCAAAAATTGACTTGGGTCTGTGGGAGTGTGTGAGAGAACGCCCACTCGTTCCGTTGTGACAGATTCCAGGGCCTCGTTGAGGGGCCCTACCCCATCACCCATGGCTGCTTCTGGACTTGTTCTAGGTTTGAGTCCCGCGCACGAACAGAATGAGCACGAAAATGTGAAAAAATTGTAAATGCATTTGTTTGGCTCCTGGGTGGCTCGCACACCGTGGCACTATGCCGGAAATTTGAGTTTTTCCGGCCTGGAAAGCCTGTCAGTGAGGCGCAAGAACTTGTAAATCATGTCCTGAGGGCCAGCATAGTGGCAGGAGTGTGTGGTCAAAATTTCACTCAAATCCATTGAGAAACACCAAAGTTACGGTCAATTGAATGCCATATGAAATTTATGGGTAGGCTGCCCCCTTAACAAAGAAAAGGGGGTTTACCCACTGACAACCGCTCTATTCAGTTGCTATTCACCATCGCCGCATGAGCTGGATGAAAAGCTATTTAATTCCGTAGCTATGCAAAAGACGTTACTTCAGTCCACACAGCTTTAATTTCGTGTTTGTTTGTTTGTGCCATCGGCATGCCTGGCGCTATCCCGTACCTGTCCCGTACCGTACCATCAAGGACAGCATTTAGAAAAGCGATCCTGTCAGCTTTTCTATTATTGTGTTCACATGGCAGAAAAAACGACATCGCTATGCTACGTAAGTTTCTACGTAAGGTGCTCGGTATTTCACTTATAGTCTGTTTCAAAAAGATTTACAATCAGGTTTGGGTCTTAAAAAGTATGAAGATAAGGGAAATTTGGACAACAAAGTACATAGAATGGCTTGTTAGGACACGGCAAATTGTTCTGTGAAGGTTTCGGAACAATCGTATCAACCGTTAAGGAGTTAGAATTTCGGCCAGGTTTCCGGCCTTTTCCCATGGTTTACAATTTACCCAGGAAGCCAGTATCGATTTTTTATCAAAACCCACGATTTATCCTTTCCTTTTTGGCCTTGTGGTTATGAATGCTGTCTGCTGACCATGTAGTTGTGAGTTCAAATCCCAACCTATCCTCAAGTCAAACTTTTTTTTCATTGTTTTGGTGATCAAGCTGGTACAAGACAAAGAAGATGGCTGCACCAAACGATTTGTTGTTGGAGCTCGCGCTTCCTGCCGAACTGACTGACACTTGACTGGCTCACGCCATGTGAACACACCCACAACACTGCAATGGTGTGAGTGAATTATAATGGAAGTCATCGCGCTGTAGCTTTTTGAGATTTGTTTTAGTATTTCAAGATCCCCAATTTATTTGAATTTAGCAGTCAACGCCGTCTTCTATCAGCGTTCACAAGCGTCTGCTTTTCTCAAAATGTCGTCGAAGTCACACGGATAGCTTATTAGCTTTGCCAAGTCATGGCCTTGGGAATGAGTCCGTGTCGATGTCGTTTTCGTCACACGGTGAGTAATTGCATCGCAGCTCAAAGAAACTATTTTGGTCACAAAACGGACCCATGCAGCTCGTCAACATTTGCAACACTTTCGTTTCGACATGTCCTCTCTGACTCCATTATCGATACGAGGAAGAACTCGTTTGTTGTAAACCAGACGTACATGACTGTGTCAACGTGAGTGAGTTGTCATTTTTCCTGCTTTCGCGCGGAATATTTCTTCGAGTTCACAGTGAGTTTTTCCAGGCAGCGCTCGAGTGCTCGATCGCCAGGATTGTAAATCTTTTTGAAACGGACTGTAGGCTACGTAAGCCTCTACGTAAGGTGCTCGGTATTAGATCTACCAACGGGTGGTAGCCGTGTGCTGTGCACGTGCACGGCAGATATTGTATTATATTATATTATATATAGCATTGGCATGCCTGGCGCTCTCCCGTACCTGTCCCGTGCCGTATCATCAAGGACAGCATCGGCATGCCTGGTGCTATCCCGTACCTGTCCCTTACCGTACCATCAAAGACAGCTAGCTGGCCACAATATTCAAATATTATTATTATTATTTGAAACTCGGATGTTGAGCCATAAATAAATGTGGAAGAGAAAAGGACATATGGATCATCATGTTACAGTGATGGAGAGTTACTCTTAACTCGTATCCATATGTCCTTTTCTCTTCCACATTATTATTATTATTATTATTATTAAAAGCATGTCCGCGTAGGTGGCGGGGGTGCCACTTTCGCTTATGCCATTCAGGATTGATGTCTGAAGAGTAATACGATACAATGAAATGACAGAAGTGACGTCAACAAAAGCCGTTAGCAACAACACCAATATGACTAATGGAAAACTTCATCCAAAGTATAAAATAAAATAGAATATGCATACAACATGTCTGGTCAGTCCTGTTAGGTGGGGCGGGCTCCACGCCATGCCTGTCGGTCCGCTGCCATTGTGCGGACTGCGTCAACATCTAGCGGCTGGTGGAGGGTAAGTCCATGCCATGATAACAGTTCCGTCTGCAAGACCGTTACCAAAGTCGTCCGAGGTCGACCCCTGAAGCGTTCAGTGCCCTCGTCGTTGGCCGGGCGAAGATACATATCCACTGCCAACTGTGGAGGGGCAGTAATATTCAAATAGGGCTTTCAAATGCAAAATCATAACGTGAAGCCTTGCTTGGTAGTTTAAATGTTTTTCGATTTTGACAGCATGTTACAAGGCGAGGACGCGTAGTGCTCCTGACTACAACCATAACCCGGTTGGCAGAGTCCCGGTCTTGCGACCATTTGAACCGTATTGGGAAAACCCAGGTTCGGACCCTCGTTACTCTAGGGGTTGGTAGGATTTAGAAATTTTCTTTTTTTTTGTTGTAGAAGTCGTCGTGTTGCCGCCGCAGTATTGTTCAAGTTGTCGCGTTGCTGCCGCTGTAGGGATCCCGTCTGGAAAGGATTTTGTGATTGTGATGTTGTTATTTTCTTGTCTTCCTCTGTAATTTGTCAAAATCGAAAAACATGTTAAACTACCAAGCAAGGCTTCTGTGTATATAAGAATGAGTATGTATGCGAAGTGTATCAGGGGAATGCATGCAGGGCGATAGTGTGGGTTCGAATCCTAGGTTATGTCTAAAAACAAACTCTGCTCGGCTGACAAGAAGCTGAGGGAAGCGCTTGACAACGGTAACGATGTCTTTCCTCACCAACTGCTTGTGTACATACTGTAATACACGCATCCACATACACACACACACACACACACACACACACACACACACACACACACACACACACACACACAGACACACACACACACACACACACACACACACACACACACACACACACACACAAACAAATCTTGACCAATCACCAAGCCATGAAACTCAGAGTTATAATGACAATAGCCACATCTATCACTCAGTACTCTGATCTCGAGGTTCGTGGTTTCTGGTTTAACAAAAATGCAAATACATTTGTTTCAATGAGAACCAGGCAGGCAAAGGGGGCCTGACAGTGGACATGGTAAACGCTGTATGTCACATGCCAAATGTTTGAGGCAAATCGGCTCCAACCCCGGATCCCCTGGTCAGCTCTGGTTAGCAGGATAGCCGATGGCCTACCGTTTACTGCATCTCCCCGTGTGCTCTGAGAACTCAAGAGGGAGCAGGAAATTGAGCTTTTCGATACATGAACGCCATGGCTCGATATATGGGCGTTGAAAGCAATGCCCAATTGGTCTGGCGCTTCCCAAATCCTGTTGTAGAGTGGGTAGGGTCCGGGGACCAACTGTGGAAAGGTTTTTGAAAAGTCAAGCCAAATCATGCCACTTGAGGGCACCTGCCAAGTGGCCAAATTAATTATTGCGCCTTGAGGCGAATTCCGACTTTGGGGCCCATTATGTGGCGGAATTCGGAGTCCCTTAGCTGATCGGAAAGCCGATTAGGCGGAACCGATCATGGGCGCGAACGCCTGTCCAATTTTTCGGCTGCCATGGAGTTGTACGAAAAATCCTCAAGATCAAGGCGGAAATCGCATAGTGTGGACGGTGTTGTCGTACAACTTTCCGACAAATCTGCGGCGAGTCTCTTGTCATACGAGTTTTCAGCAAAGTATCAACTGACTCATTATTTGGTCAAAAAGTCGGCCGATTTTTAGTGCTTGCACAGGGTGGAGTGGGCCTCCAACCAATCACTGACGGCTGTTCATCATGACAACGGAGAGCGTGGGTGCAGACCGTGAACACTGGTGAACTGGTTGCACTAGTAGTAGTAGTACTAGATCGCTACTAGATGCTAGCCTTTTCACTAGGTTTGGCCCTGTAGCTAGTGTTTAAAAACTATCTCATTTCCGCTCTGGTGTCCACTACGGTCTAGCGCAGCTGTATACCACATGTGTATGTTTGTGCACCGACAGGCCAAGTGCCTGCAAGCGAAATCACTTGCCGTAGTGTGGAATAACGCAGTGCAGCTCATCCAGCAGTCGGCCGATTTCATGTGGGAGTAGGTGTCAGAGCATCGGCCAAACAATTGGCCTATAGCCTAGTGTGGACCAGGTAACCATGGTAGCCGCTGAAGCAGTGAAGCGCGCTATGTACATGTTTTCATCATAGCCTAGGAGCTGTGGCATCATTAATTTTTATGATCCACAGCAAGAAGGCAGCAATGCCTGTACCTATGCCCTATGGTGAAGTAAAATAAAGGTAACATAACACAACATGTATCCAGAGTGAGTGGCTAGTGCATGGCTATGCTCAGTAACGCTGTGCCGTGACTTTGCCAAATCATCTCAACTGATGATGTCATCACATAACCTCTATGGCTTGGTCAGTGGTCACCAGTGCAGTATTTGAACCACTGAGGGGGGGATCTTTCCCAGCGACACTTCCAACCACTAAGCTAGGGTGATATTAAATCACTTTAGCCGGTATATCCGCAAACCCGGTCACTCTATAGCCGACACAGATTGTACATGTACCGGATATTTTGCAAGCAGTCATACCTTATCAAACACAGCAGCAACCGTCTCGCTAGAGGCGAAGTATTCGTCCACATCGCTCTGTGATGTCAGCTTGCTTGTGTCGCTACCCATGGCCGGCCACGACGGGGAGAAAGGTCCACGCCAGGTTGTCTAGCCCATAGGCGTAGGGACGAAGGCAGCGGCGTTGTTACCTGGTTACTGGCGGGCGGAACGTATGCACAGACTCAGTGCGCACGGTGGTACGACTACACTCAGTCTGCAGTCCATTCCATATAAGTGTGCACTCTTTTCCAGTCAAAGAGTGCATACTGGCCCTTTGATTGGAAAAGAGGGCACACTTATATGGAATGGACTGTAGTGGGATACCGCTATCCACGAACAGAATACGCATAACTGATCCAAACTTTCAGTAAGTTTCACATAACATGGACGGACGAAAAGACTACACGTATAATATGTACATCAAAAGTCCGCGAAGACTGGCAGGAGGCACAGTACGAAACTGTCCGTGATCCCAATAGTTACGGAGTAAAGAGTCAAGTGGTAGATCTGCGAGCCAATCACTCTGTTCCCTCCTTCCAACCCGGCAAATATTCCGGCAAGTATTTCGATTTCGACAACTGTTACTTGAATGATTCAAGGCCGCTAACTTCTCACTATTCAATCACTCTGTGCAGATCGTCATTATTATTGTTGAAGGTGAAAATCACAGTAGCTGTGACTATGAGGTTCTCAACGCAAAGACTTAGTAACTAAAACTCTAAATACTTTTTCCATTACAGTCATCGTAATGAATACTCAGAAAAGTACTGGCCCGTGACCATGGTGACCCGTCGACTAAGGCTTAAGGGGGCACATCACCCAAAAATTCGCTGAAAAATCGAATTTGTAAATTCATATCGAGTGCTACGTCAGTTGAAAGAGCATAAGGGGCCGTCCGTAAATATCGATGTTTTTTTAGAGACGATATTGGTGCGTCTGGGGGGGAGGGGGTTTGAGCCATGTGCGTCTTTTCGAGCATCAGAAAAATATCGATGTAAATATCTGAAGTTTCGCCGATCCCTGCACGCGGACGTCTAAATGGCTATACAAGAAATGTGAAACCAGCTTCCGTTCGCGGAGCTAAAACTCGCGACACAGGAACAAAATCAAAAATTCAGCCCTCACCAACGCTGTACAAAGCGTCACTGGCCCGTTTCTCAACGGTCGCGCAAATCGACCAATCAGCGTACAGCTAATGTACCAAAATTCTCAAACTTACCGTAATTCCTTGGTTCATACGGTGTAGTTTCCAAAGATTTTTTATGGGCCAACGTCTTCTTTCGATAGATACCAACAGATCGTCCGCTTCGAATTTTTCGATTTGATTGCCGTTTGGCCGAAAATTACCTCCGAAACCGGCCTCCACTCGTTTCACTTCAAGGCTTTCCAGGTGGACGGCATCGCAATTCGGAAGCGGAGAAAGGATAGCCAGTGAAAAAAGAAAAACAACGACGTATTGGTTGTCGAAATCGACCAAGAAATGAATTCAATAGACCTGTTTCCGTGCTGCACCCTCGCGGCCCGCGCGAGTGCGAAAGGGATTCTTTCTCGACAAAACAAACAACTACTAGTACGCGCAGTACACTGACATCACTGCACTGGCTGTACATACCCTGGGAATATCCTGTTCATTTCCAAGGCATGATTGTCGCTAGTGGGAGAACTCAGCCACCTGAAGCTTTCATAAAGGAAGAAGTAGTAGGTGAATGAGTTCGCCAGAAAATGGAACGACAAGAAAATAGATACTGTTGCTTTCCGGGGCGCTCATGAGACGACGGCAAAATAGGACTGAAACGATCGACAGTCTGCCTCGACGCAAAAGAAACTCTTCTAGGAGGAGCTCGACGTGCTGTAGAGTTTGCAGTATTCTGCTGGAAGAAGACAAGAGAACTAAACTCAGACTACAGCGTGGAGCTGAAGCACGAGCGAAGCAAAAGCTGAAGCAAAAGCTGAGCGAGTTCGAAGAAATGGGGAAACACAGGAAAATGAGTGGGCGACATGATCTTTAGCTCGCGAGCTCGAAGCTCGCGCTGAGACACGCGGTGGGCACGTGCGCCTACGGGTAGCGCGGCCGGCCACCATGTTTTCAAAATGGAGGTCGACGCTTTTGAAATCCGTGTAGACGATGGTGAGGGCTGAAATTGGAAGCTGTACGCCCATGGCGAATTTCAAGAGCAAAAGAATGAGCTATTGATTGTGGAAATCGGCCGAACGATGCCTGCAGGAGACCTTTTTCAAGACGTAGAGGCAGTGCGAACAAACACGGACGAACTCCACAAGAGTTTCCAGTCTTCACTGTCTGAACAAGGATTTGAAAAAATTCAAGCCCGAGCGTAGCCGCTTTGGCTACACCAGTAGTACACGATGTCTGTGAGCACTGCAGCGCCAACCCGGTTCGCTCCCCCCATCCCAGGCCAGGCGATGCAGCTATTGCGTGAGTGCGGCGGGATTTTCACGCCTACACCGGACCCTCAACATCCATTCCTGGGCACTTCATGAGCATCCAAAAATATTGATTCCATGATCTAGATGTACATGTGCGTCTTCTGGGGGGAGGGAGGGGGGTCAAGGGAGAGAAGCACCAATATCGTCTCTAAAAAAACATCGATATTTACGGACGGCCCCTAAATAGCTGACAATTCTCTGAAAACGGTGTCCCTATCTGACCAGCCGTTCAAGAGTTATGGCCGAAAATGTGCCCTTGCAAGGAAAGATTTTTTTTGTTGCATGCTGTCATTTGTTGGCAGCACTGTATTTGAATGTGAGCAGACCGTGCGCAACTTGTCGTATTATGGAAACACGCGAAAGTGTGCAGAATTTTGCCCCAAGTCCAAAAAAGTCCAAAAAATCACGTTAAAAAACCACGTATTGGGCTGCACGGCGGCGGGCGAAGCCCGCCGCCGTGCAGCAGGACTTTTGCCAGCACCCTCGTGACGTTGCAGATATGTGGCTTGATTATTGTAGTTGACGTTGATTTAGTGACTTTGGCAAGTTTGAGTCGTGTCAAGAAGTCAGGTAGGATTCAGTACTAGGCAGTAGTGAAACGTGAGTGGCAGTCTTTGCCGGTTTCTGAGGGCATCCTGGATTTGGTGTGCAGCGCTGTGGAAATGGCTTGCCGTGGAGGTCCCAGCACTGGATGTTGTATCAAAGGTACGACCTCGTAGCACGTGCTAAACCTAAAAAAATTCAAAAATTGACTTGGGTCTGTGGGAGTCCGTGAAAGAACGCCCACTCGTTCCGTTGTGACAGATTCCAGGGCCACGTTGAGGGGCCCTACCCCACCACCCATGGCTGCTTCTGGACTTGTTTTAGGTTTGGGTCCCGCGCACGGACAGAATGGGCACGAAAATGTGAAAAAAATGTAAATGCATTTGTTTGGCTCCTGGGTGGCTCGCACACCGTAGCACTATGCCGGAAATTTGAGTTTTTCCGGCCTGGAAAGCCTGTCAGTGAGGCGCAAGAACTTGTAAATCATGTCCTGAGGGCCAGCATAGTGGCAGGAGTGTGTGGTCAAAATTTCACTCAAATCCACTGAGAAACACCAAAGTTACAGTCAATTGAATGCCATATGAAATTTTTGGGTGATGTGCCCCCTTAAGTTAAGGGTAAGATCACTTCCACAGACGTGTACGTGTCCTGGCCAGAAAGCATGAAGCAACCTCATGAATGAAAAAAGAGCCTGGCGGCACCCGGCGCTAACACACGTGTACACACTCACATACACACACACGCACACACACACACACACACACACACACACACACACACACACACACACACACACACACACACACACACACACACACACTGCGCAAAGGGCATACCTATAGTATTATAGTACAGGGTTCTAGTCAGGTCAATATACATGTAGTAGGGGGGCCGGGCATGGGAAACAGTTACCCCATGATGACCCATTTTTTTCCATTGTCCAAAATTGTCTTGCCATGCAAAATGTAACATACAGGGTGAACCCCCGACTTCACCCCTCACAAATGTGTCTTTATGAACCCTCTAGTAGTGACTGTCGACTGTATTTTCATTGAATGGCGTGAAAAAACACAAAAATCGGAAAATGAGTACGGGTGGCACTTTTTCAAAGGGGGGTGCGCAAAGGGGGGTAGGGAGGCGCTGCGCCCCCTACCCCCCTTTGGCTAGAACCCTGTTAAGTAAGTCTTGAAAAACTCCGGGAGAAAGTATGTCGCAAGTGTTGGGTGTCCTGGTCTCAGACACACACACAACACACACACACACACATGAGTCTTTGACCAGTGTCTGCTCCAGAGCATGGCAGCGTCAGCCGGGTCAGCGACCCGGCTGGGGGGTACTTCGACCCGTCTGGAAAAGAACACCGGGTCACTCGTGACCCCGGTTGGGAATACACTGTACCACGTCATAATGATGAGTCCTAAAGTATTTACGCCTCCCCGATGTACATGCACAGTAGCCGCACTTGAACGTACCTAGTTCTGACCCAGTTCTGACCCAGTTCTGACCCAGGGTTTATCGGGTGTTAGCGGCCGTCGTGAGTTCCCTTCGGGAACGGATACGATAATTTACTTTTTTTAATTTTTTTTATGACCCAGTTCTGACCCAGTTCTGACCCAGTTCTGACCCAGTTCTTACCCAGTTCTGACCCAGTTCTGACCCAGTTCTGACCCAGTTCTGACCCAGTTCTGACCCAGTTCTTACCCAGTTCTGACCCAGTTCTGACCCAGTTCTGACCCAGTTCTGACCCAGTTCTGACCCAGTTCTGACCCAGTTCTTACCCAGTTCTGACCCAGTTCTGACCCAGTTCTTACCCAGTTCTGACCCAGTTCTGACCCAGTTCTGACCCAGTTCTTACCCAGTTCTGACCCAGTTCTGACCCAGTTCTTATCCAGTTCTTACCCAGTTCTGACCCAGTTCTGACCCAGTTCTGACCCAGTTCTGACCCAGTTCTTACCCAGTTCTTACCCAGTTCTGACCCAGTTCTGACCCAGTTCTGACCCGCTTGGAAGAGCTGTGCCCAGGTACATGTACGTGTGCTAGCTGGGTTAGTTTTGAAATGCCAGAGCAGACAATGTACAGTGATGACGACAACAACAACAACGATGTTGGTACGGTCCGACAGCTTCTACGTCACAGCGTTAACAACTCAACGATGTTGGTACGGTCCGACAGCTTCTACGTCACAGCGTTAACAACTCAACGATGTTGGTACGGTCCGACAGCTTCTACGTCACAGCGTTAACAACTCAACGATGTTGGTACGGTCCGACAGCTTCTACGTCACAGCGTTAATAACTCAACGATGTTGGTACGGTCCGACAGCTTCTACGTCACAGGGTTAACAACTCAACGATGTTGGTACGGTCCGATAGCTTCTACGTCACAGCGTTAACAACTCAATTCATAATGAAGGTGTGAAATGGTACTACAGTAAAACCTGTGACTAACGACCACCCCTTGGGGCCAGAGAAACCATAATAATATAATTATGTGAGACCGCCCATGCCTGGCAAAGTGGTCTGTAGTACCAGGCTGGGCGCTAGTCACGGTGGTGTTTAGTTTCAGGTTTTACTGTATCAAGACAACAAAAAACACAGAGGTTCCAGGCTATCCAAGAGCGTGCTCGATACCGAGAGGCAGAGCTAGTTCAAACAATGAGAGGACGGAACAAGTGTTTTAACTCTGAGTTTCACACACTAAGCGATCGTCAGTACTGTTTTCTGATGATCGCTTTAATAATAGTGCGTGAAACTCAGAGTTTAAACACTTGTTCGTCCTCTCATTGCTTGTATCAAGACCACAGGCAAGAAGCCAAGCAGCAAGCAGTTCATGAGAAGGATACCATCTGGCCTATGGCCAAGTTGTGAGAATAAAAAATAAAAAATACAGTAACACTGAGTCATCATCTCAGCAAACAAAGTGTAGCATCCAATGTGCGCAAGAACTGTCCACAAGGAGCTTCTAGTCTAGACATCAAACCTTATAATATCATAATCAAAGATGCATGAACACAACGGAAACGCTACAGCAGCCTGGACCAAAGACATGGGACGGAAGACATGGGGCCAAAAGACATGGGGAGTGCCTGCTCACTGCTCCTAGGAATGTCAGCTCAGATCCAGAATCCGGCAGCAGGTATTGCATGGATACAGTACAGTCAGACCTCGCTTATCCGGTCCTCTTTTATCCGGATCCCTGGCATGCCATCCGGAAGAAAGTCGCTGGTCACCGACTTACAGCACATGTCATGCATACATACAGTACGTGTGTTCGATTATGCGGCTCCCTCGCCTATCCGGATATTTGTGTGGAAAACGGATGTGAGCGGTTAAGCGAGGTCTGACTGTACCTTACAATGGCAACCAACCACTGCGGCACACATAGGAGAGTGGCACTAGCTAAATACACGATAGGATACTCTAAGATCAGAAATATTTGGTGCTCAGTATGCGGGGAAAAGGCCCGGTAAGGCGAGCAGATTTTTTTGGTACAGAGAAGCAGTTCCCTATAGGATCATGTGTGTTTATATTGTTTGTTCGGTTTATAGGGGTGGGGGGCAGCATTTGCAGATGGTGCATCTTTACTGGCTCATAATTGCCTAGCAGGCAGACAGTTCACATCAAGCAGTCATACGTCATCTGAAGGAAAAAAATTGCTACTGGGGCAATACAACAGAGCAATGACAGTGACGCCAAGAGAAGTGGCAGCTTCAACCTAGGCAGAGCCAGACCGACTAACCTCCACCACATGCGCGGGCCCGGAACCAGCAGATGGCAAAGCAACCACCAGGGTGTACTTTCCCAGTAGCAGACAATCCTCAATCTCATCGATGCTTTGCTGGCCATCTGCGGAGGAGAATCGCTGCAGGAATTCGTTGTCGGCGACGACGAGAACAGAGTGGGTTCCGGTGTCGTTCTTCAGGGCTAATGTCATCTTCCAGACTGGCTCTGCAGCGCTACGCAGTACTTTGGCTCGGCAGTGCTGGCAGCGAATGATCAAACTGTTATTCCCTTGGCTACTGTTGCCTTGGTTGCTGCCAGCAGCATCATGGCAACGGTCATTGGCATCGCTGACAAGCACACCCTGGCACTGTGGGCAGGTGATGTGCGACTGCGACAGCACCGACACCACAAGCCCGCGGATCAAAGCAGGAGAATCGTCCCGGTCAGCCCGGGTAGCAGGCGGAGGACGTCTCACCGTGGCACCATGGGCACTCGACGAAGCAACGCCAGGACTACCAGTACTCGCGGCAGCTGGTGCAGCAGGAACAGTCAGAGTGGTCGGAACAACGACGTCATTGCTTGATCTGGCCACCACGGCGACTTTGGAGTTATTGTCCAGGCCGATGTAGCGTGTTGGACCGTATTCTTTCATGTGTACGTTCCACAGATTTACCGTTGCGCGTGGCGTGAATGCCCTGCGAACAAACTTGTCGTTGCCAAACCATACGACGAGGATAGCTGCGCTGCTGTCGTGCACTCTGACCGTGTTCCTGGTACGCACGCACGGCGTGTCGACGACGCTCCAGTTAGCCGTCTCGATGACTGGCTCGAAATCCACAACACAATTCTCCAGATCCAGTTTCTCGCCAATCTGACAGCACGTAGGCATGCACACCGTCGCACGTGAACACACACATGGACACACACATGGACATATATGAACACACATGAACATAATTATATGAACATACATGGGCGTTTAGGAACACACACGTGAACACACACACACACGCACCTTACTAGGCCACGTTTCCCGTGAGGCTACTGAGTCAACAACGTATCATCTTTACTATCCTAGAGTGCAGTGCAGCATTGGTATGCACTTCATACCATACAGGTGTCCCAATCCACGATGCATGTACCATCGTGAACACGGAAATCCGGTCGAATGACGCGGGGCCGGTGCCCTCAGTGCATACAGAACTTTGCATGCAGTGCACGTGCTGGTTGTTTGCTTACTCACGGCTGCATGGGCAGTACCCTGGGCCGCTTGACCTGCGACTGGATTTCCATATCCACGGCAGTACTTGTATGTCAATCCACACAACGAGACTTGTGTTACTAGTATTGTATATCACTATCGCTAGCAAGAGTACATAACCCCCCCCCCCCCCCCAAGAGTACATAACCCCCCCAAGAGTACATAACCCCCCAAGAGTACATAACCCCCCAAGAGTACATAACCCCCCAAGAGTACATAACCCCCCAAGAGTACATAACCCCCCAAGAGTACATAACCCCCCAAGAGTACATAACCCCCCAAGAGTACATAACCCCCCAAGAGTACATAACCCCCCAGAGTGTGCAACGCCTGATCCAGCTCTGCATAGGGTCTTGGTCGAGCGGAATCGGATCTTCTGATGGCATGCGTACACTTCACACCACCGCAAGGCCGGTCTCGAGGCAGGGCACCGTTGTTTTTAAGCCAAGAGTACCCGCGACTCCCCGGGTTCCCCTCAGATGTGTATGGTATTATGACGCAAAGATCCGATTACGCTCGACCAATATTCTATGCAGAGCTGGATCAGGCGTTGCTCACTCTGGGGGGTTATGTACTCTTGCTAGCGCCGAGCCTTGCCAAAGGCAGACTACGTCATGCCGTGACACATGATGCCTGGCTGAGCCTCTGTATTTTACATTCAGAATCAGAACCTTTCAATTTCCCATACTTGGTTCAGCTAGCTGTACATAGCACGCTAATAAGTGACCGCTAGATGTGCTAGTGACCGCTAGATGTGCATAACCTGAAGTTGTCGCTAGCCATTGCCTAGTCTTTGGTGATCGCATTTTTCAGCGCACCCCACTCTACACCGATACCAAGACCATGCAATCACTCAGGGCACTAGCGACGTTATACATTGACCTATCCACAGGGATGAGCTCATCCCGGTGTGTGTCACACACCGGGATGAGCTCATTGCTGTGGATAGGTCAATGTATGATGTCACACTGTGTGAGCCTGGAACAGAGCAATTCCAAGTATGCAGCACAGTGTCAACTGTACAAATACTACATGCACTGCAGACAACATGGCTGATCCTTACCTGTGTCAACTTGGGATTCAGTAGGTCTCTGATGCACGGCTTCCGATCCACGCATGCCGAGCTCTGCAGCAATCGATCTCGACTATCTTCAGATGCATTAGAGGATGACTGGGATGTAGTGTCAGCTGCTGTTGTTGCTGTTGCTGTTGCTGATGATGATAATTCTGCAGGTACTGCTGCTGATGCTTCCTTTGATGAAGCTGGTCTAGGCAGTGCGTACACATGCGGTTGGATTGCTGGTATGCGTTGTCGTATATATTGGTTTCTTGGTGCTGGGGGTAAGAGAAACGGGATTAGCACGCCTCCTGACGATGGCACCAGAGGAACTCCTATGGCTGCTGCTGGCACTTCTGTTGCTGTTGCTGTCGCTGCTGGTGTTGCTGCGGGCTCATTGATAAACGCTGCTGGCGCGGCATGTGGCCCAGCCCTCGGCAATGACTGCATCTTATGCTCCGGCCACTTGATTTGGGTTTCACCGTGCACCATCTTGACGCAGGGCCCTTCGTCTCTCTCGTCGGCTGTCCCAGCTTTACGAGATGTGCGGCGGCGGGAATGCTTTTCGCCATGGTGCGGAGCTGGTCGTTGGCCGAGGTGGTGCGGCGCTGCCGTGTTTCCTGTTCTAGCTCTGACAATGAGTTTCTCGTCAAGAGGTACATCGCTGCCGCGTGGTGGCGACGGTGATCGCAGAGTCATGACGTTCGGCGACTGGTCAGGGCGCGATTTCTCAATCCGCAGATTCTTCACCGACGGCTGACGTCGCCGTGGAAGCACGCTTGGCTTGGCACCGGCCGAGCCCGCAGTAGCATCTAGTCCCGGAGCTGCTGGTGTTGCTGCTTCTGCTGCATCAACGACAGCTCCATCGCGAACAAATGCTGCATGTGTATTATCATGAGCTGGCAGAGACTCTGCTGTACTAAGTGTGGGTTTAGCACTGTTGTCATTCGGGGTTGCCGCTAGCAACTCGGTAACGACTATGTCTTCATGTGCTACCGCCGTTGTTTCCACAGTTGCCGCCGTTGTCTTGGTTTCTGCTGCTGTTGTTGCCATGGTTCCTTTAGCAGTTGTTGCCATAGTTCCTGCTGCTGCTGCTTTTGCCACGGTTGCTGTTTTTGCTGCTGTTGCCGTGGCTGCTGCTGTTGTTGGTGCCATGGTGGCTTTTGCTGTTGTTGTTGCCATGGCTGCTTCTGCCACTTCTGCCAGTTCAAATTCACCGCTATGATCAGCGTGACGCCGCTGTGTCACTGGCGAGGGGTGCGAGCCAGAGCCCGGGTCTGAGGTCTTGGAGTAGACGGGGCACGATTCTCCAAACACTGCCTGCAAGTGTTCCAGCAAGCCGCACACACTCGACTCGGACTGCAAGCAATGGGAACACAGAGGGTACACAGACAGAAAAACAAGCAGTTGCTTTTTTCGTCACTCTGAGTTTCACGCACTGAATCGATCGTCAGACGAAAATTGATACTGACCCTGCCCTGAAAGTATTGCTTCATACCATGAACGTGGCAAGCCCAGCGTAACAATTACCATGTGATAATTCAGGGGCGTCGGAAGTTATTTTAGTGTGGTCCGGTTAGCCATCTGAAGTACAATTTACTCGTGGGGGAGGGGTTGCTGAGCCGACATGTTTGGAAATTTAGAGCCCAGATCAGTGTATTTTATTGATACAGGGGGTACCTGGGGCAAAAAGTGGTACGGTGAATGCCGTTGTGACCGTACCGTGTCTGACGCCCCTGAATATATAACGCGATATGGAGTGTGTGACAGAGTGTTAGTATTATGTGCATTGCGACTTTAACATTCTCGTGGAATCAGGTAACAAAGCCTGAACACAGAAGATACAGCACCGATTGATCACACCTACCACTAAGGCTGTGTTTACGTGAGAAAAATGTCAACCCGGATGGAGTGCAACCCAGGTTGAAGCGCCTCATGTAAACACAGCCTTAGCAGTGACCAGTGATCGGCAATACCACGGCCAGGGTTAAACACATTTCTTGGTGATAAGGGGTACATCGTTTTTGTAATGGTAACAGCATTGTACGTGTGTATTGTACGTGTGTATTGTACGTGTGTATTGTATGCGGTACCCTGCCACCACGCCAGTCTATACCTAGTGATGAGTACACAGCTGATCTAGAGGGCACACACACCACGCACATGCACACACCATGTATATATATATATACACACACACGCACACACACACACACACACACACACACACACACACACACACACACACACACACGCGCACACACGCACGCGCACACACATGTACACACACACACGCGCACACACACACACACACACACACACACAGAGTAGATGTCCTACCTCTGTCCATCGGCGCAGGTAAGGCGCCACGACAGTCCCGGACGCGTCCACGTGGCGGGTTGGCCTGACACAGATATTCCCTGGGGTCCTGACTGTGCAGTAGGGTGGCATCTCAGGGTGCTTGTGATCAAACGTCACCATCAGGGGGATGTTATACACGTTACCTAGCACAGTACAGCACACCACAATGAACAGGAACACAAATGACGTTTACTGAAAGTACTAAGCTCACTCTACATACCATTGCATGCCCTTGCAGAGTAGATGTACAGGCAAGGCAAGTCTAGATTTCGAGTGTTCCACTTGCCAATGCCAGGTTTCACGGTCAATGACCATAGACACAGACCAGAGTGGGGATTTGAACATTAACAATCAGCTGCACTTTGACGGATGTTCGTGAAGAACATGACAACGAGCGCGCCTTCACATCACAACCCACACACACACACACACGCGCACACACACACACACACACACACAAACACACACACACACAAACACACACATCCTTGCACACGTGTAGAGCATGTGAACAGATATCTACATAGCAGTGTGTATTAGCACGTACCTTTGTATGTTATCGGCAGACAGCCTTCAAGAATAGCATATGTGTGCGTGCGAAAATCACTGTCCACTGCAACGCAAATCAAGCAAAACAAACAGCCAGCAACACACACAAAAAAACAAACAACAAAACAAGCAACAAAACAACACACAAGAAAGAACACAGACAAACCAAAACAAACAGACACACCAAAACAAACAGAGAAACCAAAACAAACAAGACAAGCAAACAGACACACAGACAAACAAAACAGGGGAAATAAATATTCAATCAGCGTCTAAAAACACAGCAGAGAATAGAAAGAGCACACTGTGATAAGTCACAACTCACTCACTCACCACTCACTCACCACTCACTCACCACACACTCACCACTCACTCACCACTCACTCACCACTCACTCACCACTCACTCACCACTCACTCACCACTCACTCACCACTCACTCACCACTCACTCACCACTCACTCACCACTCACTCACCACTCACTCACCACTCACTCACCACTCACTCACCACTCACTCACCACTCACTCACCACTCACTCACTCACCACTCACTCACCACTCACTCACACACTCACCACTCACTCACCATTCACTCACTCACCACTCACTCACCACTCACTCACCACACACTCACCACTCACTCACCACTCACTCACCACTCACTCACCACTCACTCACCACTCACTCACCACTCACTCACCACTCACTCACCACTCACTCACCACTCACTCACCACTCACTCACCACTCACTCACCACTCACTCACCACTCACTCACCACTCACTCACCACTCACTCACCACTCACTCACCACTCACTCACTCACCACTCACTCACTCACCACACACTCACCACTCACTCACCACTCACTCACCACACACTCACCACTCACTCACCACTCACTCACCACTCACTCACCACTCACTCACTCACTCACCACTCACTCACCACTCACTCACTCACCACTCACTCACTCACCACACACTCACCACTCACTCACCACTCACTCACCACACACTCACCACTCACTCACCACTCACTCACCACTCACTCACCACTCACTCACTCACTCACTCACCACACACTCACCACTCACTCACCACTCACTCACCACTCACTCACCACTCACTCACCACTCACTCACCACTCACTCACCACTCACTCACCACTCACTCACTCACCACTCACTCACTCACCACTCACTCACCACACACTCACCACACACTCACTCACTCACCACTCACTCACCACACACTCACTCACTCACCACTCACTCACCACACACTCACCACTCACTCACCACTCACTCACCACTCACTCACCACTCACTCACTCACTCACCACACACTCACCACACACTCACTCACTCACCACTCACTCACCACACACTCACCACTCACTCACCACTCACTCACCACACACTCACCACTCACTCACCACTCACTCACCACTCACTCACCACTCACTCACTCACTCACTCACCACACACTCACCACTCACTCACCACTCACTCACTCACTCACCACACACTCACCACACACTCACTCACCACTCACTCACCACTCACTCACCACACACTCACTCACCACACATCCAAACATTGTGTGGGTGCTATAATTATAAATGCAATTTTGAACTCGACCAGGCATCCGAAAGGCGTTGATAATCGCAAATCTCTATTATCCATGCAAGTTTGTGGTAACGGAATAGCTTCTGGATCAGCATGTAGCATGTAGGTAGTATCATTGCAACTTGTCACTATACCCAAGGTATCTCACAAAATTAACTGATTAAAAACTAGGTCCACATGTACTCGGTGCTGGACATTTAGAAAAAGATGGCCTGTTGCCATAACACTGGCATGTTGCCATAACTAAACTGACCTGCTGCCATAACTACGCTGACCAGTTGCCATAACTACACTGACCAGTTGCCATAACTACACTGTCTTGTTTGTTGCAAAAAAAGGATCCGCCAGCGGGATTTGATCCCAGCACCCGTCTTCCGGGACAGGGCCCTGCCGATTAGCCTAGCGGCTACCGGGGATCACACACACTCATGGGTCCTTCTTGCTAAACTGCTCCCCCGCCCCGATAGGCTGTGTCATCATGCCGTACCAACTCGTACAATGCCAATGGGTCGTGGGTTCGAGCTATTGCCAGGCGCCAATGTAGCAAAAGTAGGATCCACGAGCGGGATTCGAACCCAGCACCCCTGTCTTCCCGGGACAGTGCCCTACCGATTAGGCTACCGGGATCACACACATTCATGGGTCCTTCTTGCTACATGTTGTCATAACTACACTACCGTGTTGCCATAACTACACTACAATGTTTCCATTGAACAGTTGAATGTACGGAACTCACCTTGAATACTCCTGGTTATTTCGAAACCAGGGAACCACTCAATGACACATGCCAAGTCTTTCTTCACAGCACTCTTGTTCTCGTACTGTAGAGGACACGTCGACAGAAAATGTTAGTGCACATGCATACATACATACAGGACATACAGGACATACATACCCACCCACACACACATTCATCTGCAGATACACATGCCTGCAACTTACATACACACACGCACGCACGCACGCACACATGTACGCGCACACACGCACGGAAGCATTCACGCACGCACACACGCATGCATGTAGACATGTACGCACGCACGCACAGACACGCACATGCACACACACACACACACACACGTGCATGTGTGCACACACACACGCGTGCACACGCACACGCGCGCACACACACACGCGCACACACACACAAACACACACACACACGTGCGCACGCACACGCATACATGAACTAGTGGAAAACATAACCACTAATTCACATAACACAGAACACGCCTATTATCAACCCAACATTCTGAATTGAAGCAAAGCCAGCTTGCAGTATTACCGTGACCAATAGCCCCAGTTGAAGCCTGCCGAGGTCTTGCTTTAATTCGCACGCAATAGAATCACACTGCCGATTGGAGAGTACCAGCGCGCAAGTTAAGTCACAATATCAGGAGTGAGCCTAAAGCGCCGTAATCGTGCGCAGGGTTGAAGTGTGTAGCTACAAGCTCACGCTATAGGAAGTAAGTACGTTATTGGGTGTCAGTAATGTGGTGGGAAATTGCATATGAACGGGCGCAAATTGCTCGACTATCCGAAAACGAAGATGAAAATTCACACATTTCTACACGCAACGCCTCCACCTATGCAGCCTAGAAACCTAACCCTGCGAGGACACGATGTATCTCGGCTAGCTTCTGCACTGGAGCAACCCAACGCTCGCCGCTGAACGTAACCTGGTTATCCCAGCGCACTTCACATCAGATACTTACTCTAAATGGCGTTGTCATTTATTTAAATTAAAAAATTGTTTTGTTCTCGCCTTACCTCGCCTAGGTTGGCGCGGCAGAAGTCCTCAAGCTTCCTGCCATCTCTCTCCTTTCCGGGCTCCATCTTCACCTGGGAATCGCTGCTCATCACCAGCGCATTCTCTGGCGAAATGTCCGACTTCTCAGGCTGATTTTCCACCACCATCCACCAGAATCGAGCAGTGCCACTACACACTTATCGGTCGTAACACCCTGCGTGAATCCTGCCTGGTCCGAAGCCTTAGGAGAAGGGTATCGTCGTGCAGTGAGTCCCTCACCCTGTGAAACTCATCTACTGTCACTAGGTGTAGAGCAGCTGCTGCTGCTACTCCGTCCAGAAATTCTGTTCGAGAGGAGAAGACACCCGGTAACGGTTGAACTAACTAATAATTTTATTACTTCTTACTTCTCGGGGTGGAAGACTGCAATGCAAGTCGTCATGCAGGAGAACGCTCATTTCCTGGCTGCGCGCGGCTCGTCTGACCTCACATAGTAGCATCTAGACTACAGAACTTCAGAAGTCATGTAGATCTGGTAGATAGAGTGCATGGACTGCTTCGATAATCTGTACTACCGGTACTGTAGTCTTCATTGACTTCAACTTCAAGTGTAGATGTTTGTGGTGGACTCTACCCGCCGTGGACCAGTGCAGTGGACCGCGTAGATCTACCGGTCGACCGTTGGCGTTGCATTGACGTCTATGAGTCTGACCCCTTTTTATGAGTTATGAATATGAGCAGGGAGTCGTGGGCTTTGCGACGTTTTGGTTATGAGTGCAGTGTCGAGTGGTGGGCACGGGTATACGGCTATCAGTAGATCAGTATCATGACTGAGGATGGCTAATAATAATACAATCATTATCATTCTGATTCTGTCTGTGTTATGGCTGGGGCGGGGGGGGGGGGGGGGGGGGGGGTAAATACCCCAGTTACGACTCCTTGATGTTATTTCAAATAATTTTATGCAGCTGATCATCAACCACGAGTCCACGACATTGGAAAACTATAGAGTATAGTGCATGTGTATTGTGACGTACTGTAACATTCTCAGCTGTACAAATGATCTGCAGCTGTACTGGCTTTGACCATTGTTGACCCGCACGAAACGTATACTATACAATGTAGCAATCACCACTAGAAGCCGTCGGCTCCCGGAGTGGAGTCCTGGTGCAAGAAAGGGATCGCCCATCTAAACTTTACTAAAGCTGAACTAGTCTGCAAACCACCTGCACAGTGCTGCACCGCACTGATATCCCTAGCATCATGCTTTTGTGTGGCATCATTGGTGCGGCTATGGAATAAGGGGGGGGGGGGGGGGGGGCCTCTCCGGGTAAATGTGTGGTAGGTCGGGCCCAAATAGCCCATACATGTACATGTACATGTATTTCATTGCTTCAAAACTCACAGGATAAAATTATTAATGCCGCTGTGGGCACAACTGCCGCACCGGTTCCGTAGAGTGGTTTTACATGTACATGTACATCTACATGAAAAAATGTACATGTAAATCTATCACATGACCAGACAGGCCAGCCATATTGCTTCCAACTCCACTCAATTCCTGCATAATGAGGGTCACATGATCGGTCGGGCATGTTGGTTCCACAGTCCACATGATAATGATCACTTTCTACACAAACTTGGTCACATGACTGATGTGAAACCACTCTATAATTATTATTGGTCAGGCGCGTCGCACCGACTTTGGAGGTGGGGCGGCCATGGAAGGGGGTGCGGGGTCGTCCCCCTGGAAAAAAATTCAAAAATTGAAGCCATCTGCAAGCATTTCCGAGCATTTGGTGCCATTTCAGTGTACGGTAACTACAATGAAAGACATTTTGATCCTGCAAAAAACCAAGAAGATGCTACGATCGGGGACAAACATTACCCTCCCCCGGGAAAAAAATTCAAAAATTGAAGCCAATTGCAAGCATTCCCAGGCATTTGGTGCCATTTCAGTGTACATGTAGATGGACTTTTGATTCTGCAACAAACCACGATCGGGGACAAGGATTTGCCACGTTTGCGCTGAGATCATCGCGCTTTGTTGCAGTGTGCTCAAAAACAAAACAAAAAACAAACAAAAAACGCCGAAAAAGTGGGGCGGCCATGGCCGCCCCGGCCGGTGCGGTTCCGAGGCCTTGTTGGTGGCAGTGCGCTAGGCGTAACATGCATAAAGCTGTTCTTCAGTATACCGGTATACCCTAGATAGAGTTTGGTTACCCTGCAACAACCTGCGTACCATCGACTCCTGATGGGACAAACACAATTATGCAGAAGAATTAATTCTTTATAGCCGAAGTTCGTTAGATCGGAACCTGAACTGATGGCACATGTACACGTATGCTCAACTCTCGTCCATTCTCAAAGTTCTAGCACTTTCTGCCAGAAAAGTCCGACTCTTCAGTCAAGTTCAGAACCAGTTCTGGCTTTCTGCTCCTACTCCTAGACACATACTGTAGTTAGTTGAACACTTTGAGTCTTTGGTGGGCACTTGGCATGAGTCCACCAGACATGGGGGACCCAGACCAGTGGCAACCAGTTGTAGATCTGCATTGACCGTTGACGTCTTGTTGACGTCTTGTCATGCACGTGTCCACGCATAACTTTGGCACAGAATGTTCTACTTCACTCATGCATTGAATGCCACGATGCCGAGCAGTCAACCGTCAAGCAAGTCAGACGTTGACAGCAGGCTGTAAGTGATCACTGAGCCTGCCAGACTCATACTACTAATTACTAGTCACAGGGATAGTCCCTGCACTAGCACAGACAGCACACTGAGTCTCTACACTCTACACTGTACAGTGCATACTGGCATACTGCTGTACCGTGATTGCAGATTCCTACCAACAAAAACAACCCTGACATGGTGACAAAACCCGTGTCATCATCTGACCGTGCGTCACGTACACGTACTGTTGTGGATATTGAGATCCAATGTAATGACCAGCGGACGGCGGCCTTGCTTGCTTAGCGCGTGCACGCACTGTTGCCCTGCGCAAATGGACCAGCGGTGAGCGCGGCTGCAAGGCCAGTGCCCTGGGCCGTGACCGCTTGACTTCTCAACGGATTTCAATCTCCACAATAGTACGTGCATTGGAGTGGGTTGGAGTGGGTTGGGGGGGGGTTGGGGGTTAGGGGGGGAGGAGGTACACTGTAAACTGCATGAATAAACCTTTCATTATGTTGGACAAAAGCTATTCTCACTCAAAGCCGTTTCTTCTATTCCCCTGGTCCTCTCCCAGGCACGCGAGCCTTGGAGGATAATACTATAATATTTGGCGAAATCTGTTCGAGAAGCATTGCCATTGACAGAACTTTCTGCCGGCGTCATCCACCAAGAACTAGGACATACAGTAAAACTACCCGGATCCGAGCAGGTTGTGTGCAAGCACTGCATGTAACTAGGAATTGCCTGGAACTCAGAACATGCATACTTCCTTTTAAAATTGCAAGTAAACATTTGTAATGCCAATCAGTATTTTTTGGTGAAAAAGGAGAAGCACAAAATGTTACGAGTTATGACACTTAACTGTCCACCAACGTAACCAGATCTTTTGTCGCACTCGCTGACTGTATATGATCTGGTTACGTTGGTGGACAATTAGTCATAACTCGTAACAGTTTGTCCTTCTCCTTTTTCACCATAATTATATTGGCTCACCATCCGAGTTTAATAGTTTTTGGGGCTGTTTTTTTTGTTGGAATTCAAATTTCAGTGACTCTAGATGGGTCCAGGAAGTTACCATGTAGACGGAGGTGCCCGGATAAGGGATGTCCGGATCTGGGGAATTTCACTGTAGAGAGCCATCAGATGCAAGTCACCCATTGCATGCATTTTCCCATGCGCACAACCAAAACTCATGGAGCCCTACGCTCACTTGCACGACATATCCTCTCACTGGGGAAACAGTAATGGTTCATAGCCGCAACGAATACATGATTGTACACATGGGCGTCACCGAGAGTGCATGAAAACCAGAGTGTGCAGCTTTGATGGGTTGCTGTCATGGCCAAATTCAGGGTTGACATCAATTTAAGTAATGTAGTGCGTACAAGCAGGATTCAAGCAGGTCTCCTGCAAAACTGCAACTCAGTTGTACGCACTACGCCACTTCCCCCCTCAGATATGCACCAAATACGATGCAATCACGGTATTCCGCCATGACAGACACCCATAGTAGAAAAAGTCCCGAGCTGCACACTCTGGTTTTCATGTACTCTTGGTGTCATGGCATAACCCCTCTAGTCTATAGGATAGCGATCATGCACTTGATCAGAACACTATACAGAGGTCTGCACTATAGCATTACATCATAACCAGAAAATCCTGATGTAATGATAGGACGTCCATAGACTATGGATCAGGCACATGACCAATGTATGACGTCATTGCTATGGAATATTGCTCATGCCCAGATCATGATGTAATTAGTAGGATACGGGTAACCCAATTGCCTTTTAGCGCTGCGGGTACTCAACATGTAGCAAGTAAATCATCTCTCTATGGTAGCTCACCAAACCAGGACGGCGGCATTCCGCGGTCCGGTTTCGGTGGCAAGTAAACCGATACATTATACACCCGTGGGTACAACAAGTTGATGACATCATCCTCGTGAATGTCGGGCAACGATGAGATCATCTTCTCGTAATCGGGGTTCTCGTACTCTATGGAGGCACGCCTGAACAGCTCAAACATCTCACCCCACGAGTAGTCCGCTATCTGCTTGAACGGCCAGGCCTTGTGGTCGACAGCATACGGCACCATCCAGTCGAAGGCTTTCCGAATGCTGCTGCCATCGCTGCTGGTGTAGTTCCACAAGCTCAAGCCCGAGAATGATGAGACGCGTGCCAGGTTGAACAGGGCCTGGAGACAAATACAGTAGATAGTGGAGTAGCAAACAGGGTCAGAAGTGAAAACAAAAATAGTCGAGAAATCTTTCCCAGCACAGTCCGTCCGCTCTTGATAAGCTACTCAGTCCAATTGGCAAAATGAAGGACTTTTTGTGTGTGCATGTGATAATAGGTACCCTGCACTTTCGCGCAAATACTGTAAAATCTCGTGACTTTGAACCCTTCCACAGGGTGGAGCGGATGGGTATCGCATGTCTCCACGGTTCTGTACATTGTTACCCCAGGCCAGTGAATCCCATCATACTCGTATAGCGTAGATGCTACACAATGTGCAGACTGTGGTACGAACTACATGAGAGTGAGAGAGAAAGGGGGGGGGGGAGGAGAAGAGACAGTTAGAAAGTCAGACAGAGAGATGGGGAAGGCTACGTAGTTGCTGTGCAGTGTGTTATCTCAACGCAGCATGCAGGGCTTGAAAACATCATTTCCTTGATGGCAGTCATGATACTTCAAGTTGATTATCCCAGTTTTTCCACGGTTTCTTGTGTCATTTCAAATCTACTTCCGACACAAAGCCTATGTGAGAGTCTGAGACGATGGATTGACTCACTGTCATGGTCACGAAGGGATTCATTGCATCACATTATTGAATTCTTTTAAAAGTGATGGCCTACAGTCCATTCATCGGAAACTGTCCCGCTGGCTTTTTCAAAAAGTCCGATTTGGGCCGAATTGAGGATCAAAAACCCACTTCAAATCTCAAGAATCTGGGTTTTGGATCTGCTCCTCCATACATTTTGCTATGGTATACCTGTCCCAATTTTGTAAAACCTGGCTGGATTTCTATTTCCCTGTCCTTCGACTAGGAGTAATTGCACGGGTTACACAATGCAGGATGTGCTGTTGTTTTCACAATATCTACAACTATGTGCAGGAGACAGCAAAACGTTAGGGTGCCAGTTTCCAATGAATGGACTGTAGATACGTGTGATGTGTGTGTTACTATGCCAAGGATCAGAGAACTTACTCTGAGATTGAAAGTGCAGTATGACTTGGACTTGGTACGTGCTTCCTCCTGGACAAATGCAAGCATACATGCATACATGCGTACACAAACACACAAAATGAAAAAAAGGAGACGGCTGACAGTGCTGTTTCATGATTGCGGCTTGTCGGGGAAACTCAGTCACGGCAACGCAGCTACGGTTTGCTTTGCCTTTCTCTCTACGTGAATAAGGCTCTACACCCATAATTATGTGTCGAGCACTCTCCTAATAATAGTACGTATCCACAGTCAGTGTACATACAGTCTGGTCAACCTCCCCAAATAACGACAACCGGCCAGCCACAACAATCTTGATAATATTCGCGGGTTTCGGCATACGTGAGGTGACATTTATATGTGTATAGTGACCAATTTGGAGAACGTGATTTTCGTATCAAATTGCAACATTTGAATTCAATATTCCTACTAAAAGCTGTCGAAGTCATAGTAGCATCTTAATACAGAGAAAGGCACTGAGCTTTGCTCTAGGATTACCTTCATTTAATCAAATTTATCAGTAGAAAAAGGATCAAGGAACTACAAGTTACGCTATAATGTCCACTAACACCACCAGTCCAGGTACTAAACAATCAGCTCATGTAATAACATTGCACGGCACTGACCGGTGATACTGACGTTCTACAACTAACTGCCTGCCAATCAGCTCTTGGCAAGTCTTGGATGCGCACTCCAACAACCTTCCAACTTGGAAGGTTCTAAGTTATAGGAATAACGTAGGAGGGGAAGGTGACCAGCCAGCCACCAACCACCGTTGGTCAGTGTGGTGCTATGTTATCACATGAGCTGATTGTAAAGTAACTGGTGGTGTTAGTGGACATTACAGCATAACTTGTTGTTGTTGTTGTTGTTGTTGTTGTTGTTGTTGTTTATTTTACTTCGCAGATTCTAACGGACTTGTAGACAAAGTAGTAGTTCCTTGGTCCTCTTTTCTTCTTATAAATTAATCCTTTGCTCTCCACCCGAATCTACTATAAAATAATAAAAGCAAACAATATGGTAGTGTTTTATTTTCGGTAGCTTCGGTGCCGACAATTTTGACCTAAAACAAAATGCAACCCAATATCAGGGCTGCCACACTTGGAGGGAGAAAAATCTGATGGGGGTCCGGGGGTGTCCCCCGTTGAATTTTTTTAGGAAAATGGTTTGCTGTTGGGGCCCCAGAACACATTTTTAACTGTCCAGCACACGCACTTCAACCATGTCAATTATGCAGCAACCGTAGCTACATGTACATGTACCATGACCGGCCAAACGCGACCTGGAAGCGCCGAATGGCCAACTGGACTAAAAAGCGCTCAAAATAAAATAATCGATTGTCCCTCTTTGGGAACAAAATCGGTCGGCTTGTCCGACAGGCGATCAGAACTCGGACGATTTCCGAAAAATGGGAGCAAGTGGCAGCCCTGCAATATTTAACACGCAGCACACGCGATACTAGTGCTATAGTACAATTACTAGTACGGTGTACCTGGAAAACGGGTTTACCGGGAATTTCCCTACACCGAACCGCCGATTTCGGGGGAATAACGAAAATACTACACCGACGAAAATTTCTGCTTTCACAGTAACTTATTACAGTAGATGATTGTAGTCGCGCATACGACTACTTCCAAGTAGTCATATGCGCGACTACAATCATTATAAAATAAACAGCAACAGTCTTTTTCATCGATGTAAGTTTTCGCAAGGAAACAGATTTGTTCCGGGCGCTCAAGCATTATGCATAGGCGGTGACTGCGAGCGCAACTATACATGTACGCTGTGTTGTGTATGATACATCTTGCCATCATGTTCATTTGGACTTGACAATAGCGAACAAAACTTCCCCCTCACGCACACGCACACATACACACACACACGCGCACACACACTTCCATCATACTGTGAGAGCCGTGGGCCAATAGCCCCGGTGAGAAGGCAGTCTTGCCTGTTCATATGGTGAAGTAAAATAAAGAAACAACAACAACAACAACAACACACACACACACACACACACACACACACCCCACACAACACACACTCAGAGACACACACGACAACACAGACACTTAGACACAGACACACACATACACAACAGACAGACAGACAGACAGACAGACGCACACACACACACACACACACACACACACACACACACACACACACACACACACTCTCCCCTTCATTAACTTTCCTCTATGACTGCTTACCATTGGCATCTGTCCATCAGGTTTGATTTCCACCTTGATTCTCTTGTCAGGAACCTGCACATCAGACAGTTAAACGTAATAGATAACACGCACATGCACCCGCGCGCGCGCACACACACGCACGCACGCACGCACGCACGCACGCACGCACACACACACACACATACATACATACATACATACATGCATACACACACACACACACACACACACACACAAACACACACTGAGATCAGATTACATGCATACGGTGCGATTACATCACCAAAATCCAGCGCGGAACTCAGATATTGAGCTAGAAATCAGCTGTGACATGATTGTACTGTTGTCAAACACTCCTACCATTCTACAGTAGAGTCCTGCGGATAAGCCCACCCGTGCATAAGCCCACCCGTGCATAAGCCCACCTGTGCATAAGCCCACCCGTGCATAAGCCGACCCGTGCATAAGCCCACCCGTGCATAAGCCCACCCGTGCATAAGCCCACCCGTGCATAAGCCCACCTGCGCATAAGCCCACCCGCGCATAAGCCCACCCGCGCATAAGCCCACCCGTGCATAAGCCCACCCGTGCATAAGCCCACCTGCGCATAAGCCCACCCGCGCATAAGCCCACCCGCGCATAAGCCCACCCGTGCATAAGCCCACCCGTGCATAAGCCCACCCTTGCATAAGCCCACCCTTGCATAAGCCCACCCTTGCATAAGCCCACCCGTGCATAAGCCCACCCTTGCATAAGCCCACCCTTGCATAAGCCTACCCGTGCATAAGCCCACCCTTGCATAAGCCCACCCGTGTTTAAATTAAAGGGGCACTCCGGCTTCATTTTCGACGCCGAGTTTTCGATGCCAAGACGAAGGTATGTGAAAGAGAAGACCCCTCGAACAAGAAAGAGTCTCCAGAAGCGATCGAGTCGAGCAGGAAGACGACTTTTGAATTTCGCCGAGCGAACGCTGATGACGTAATGAGGGATTAGCTTGCCAGTGGAAATGCATCTGCGCACATACATTTCACACACTTTTTGGCCAATTTTCAATCGAAGAGGAGGTTGTTTTCTATGTTCTTTCAACATCGTGAGCGATTCCGTCTTCTATACCCTTCCAGGTACCCTGAAGGTCCTCCAGAGGAGAATTTATCTTCAGCAAAGCGTTGTTGATCCGCTAAATTCGTCTCGAGACATATTCACCCAGTGCAGTGCTGATAAATGTAGAATGCTGAATCTGGGTGATAATTGTCGACATAGGAGAGAGAGAGGCTGATAGCCGCTGTCGCAGGGAGAGTGAAGCTGCTGGAAGTAACAACGGGGAGCCCGTTTGTATCACCTGAACAACCAGACTTCAAAGCAGCTTGACCAAATCGGAGGGTGCCTCGTTGCTTATCGTGAATATTACACCGACATGAATTAACAATTACAAGTATACTGGTGAGTTTTTATCTTGTTTTGTTCGTATGCTAGTACCCTGGCCTGGAGTTGTCGTTAGCAAATTCCTATTCCCTGGCGTTTTCTAAACGTTCCGTATAGTACTGATTTACGTGATCAAGTATTCCGATTTGGGTAGATGTGGAATTTGGATATGCATTTTATAAAAAAATTCTATTTTCCAAATAGAGCGTTTGTAGAGAAATGGTTGCCCAAATACAACAAAATTGATTTTGCAGTTCTACAACTTGTACTGAAATCCAGTCAAACTAAAAATGATTCTTCATGACAGTTGGGGTCAATGAAATCTGATCCAGGCATAACGAATGGTGACGCCTGTCACCCCGGGAACGAATGCCCATTTGGTAGGGGGTACCAAAGTACTCGAAAGTGGTGTGTGTTTCAATGTGGCGTTTGGAAGTTTTATATGATCTCTGGTCAATGCAACATACGATAGCCATCATGAATTGCAGGCCTCGAACGCAACTCAGACCAGAATTGGCAGTTCCTTAAGTTAGATGCTTTACAATTCCATGGCACTAGCTGTAGTTATAGAGGTTTTTTGCACATTATTCTTATAGTCGATAGGTTAATACTGATGGCCACAAACAACGGCAGTTCAAACTTCACTGATGTGTTTATGAGCTGAGAGATTTCTCTCCACTATTTCTGTTGTGCACACAGGTCTGTCCAATATGCATTGACCGTATTGGGTATGGTATCTGCTCTGAGAAGGGAATCGCTGGAGACACAGTCTAACTAGACCGGCTTTCAAGAAACAGAGAGGAGCCATCTTTGCAAGCTGACACCTGATGTGTACCGACAGAATTCTCACGAGATACCTTACGGACTACGTCTGGTGTATACTTCATAGTACTCCTTCGACTACTGTCTAGAATCAAGTCGACTGAAACAAGTTCAAACAACTTTGGCTTCAAACGAGCCGTCGATTAGACAAACAAAACATTCTCTCATAATACTAGAGCACTCTGACAACTCCCGACCTATTCCTAACGATTGCCACCGCCTATAAATATGTAGAGTGCTGATTGGAATGTGCTCATAATCTCAACAATCCAGTGCTATAATTATTTGAACAATGTGTTAGAAATTATTCCACTTTTCCTTCCATAAATGTTGTCCACATATAATCCACAGTGCTGCACAGTTTCAGAGTTCTCAGGGTATCAAACAAAATTATTTCAAATACAGTGAAATTGTTCGTGAACATTATAGCGTAACTTGTAGTCCCCTGGTCCTTTTCTTTTCAATAAAATTAATCTTTTGCTCTCTAGCCGCCGGCTAGTCCAACAGTGAAACTGTTAGTTCATTTTATAATGTGGGTATGTAGGGGGGGGGGGGGGGGGTGAACATATTTCTATATAAGGGACCTGCAACTGTAATACCACAGTATAGTAGCCGGCAAATACATGTATGTAGAAAACAGAAATGCATGTTACCATCATTGTACATGGACGGGCGCAGCAGGCCGAAGCTATCAGCCAGAACAGGATTTACAATCACCTAGATATACTTGAGCTATTCCAGTATTCTCCGTGAGCTGTCCCATTCCACAATGGTTCATGCCACCATTATTTCTGGTAGTATCCATGTGCATAATTCCAAGACCATCTCGGATTCTTCAGCAATTTGTGCCACGGCAAAAGACAACGCTCGACTCGGTCACTGGGGCTGTCAAACTTCCCATCACAAATGAACTTCAATTTCTCATCTGTTTCAAGTATATGTACTGCCATGACTTGACCATGCTTCATCCACAGCTGGGCGAAGATTGTGGCGTTGAATTCCATAGCTCACCTTCTTGCTGCCATGCAGGAGTATGTTGAGAGAAGTGAACATATTTTACTAAAAAACAACAGCCACTGAAGAGGATAGCAATAGCCTTGGGTGAATTTCCTGCAGGTACACGTTGTTGGTAGGTCTACTGGTCCGTCTCCATATCGTCAAGTTCAGAAATCACCTGTACTACACTACACATCTTGTAGAAGGAATCCTGATCGAATACTTTCTGGTCATAAAATTCACTAAACTGAGGGCGAGACAAATAGTCAGTACTCCCCGATTCCGTCAAGCTGCTTTGAAGTCTGGATGCTCATGTGATGCTAACAAGCTCCCCGTCGTTACTTCCAGCAGCTTCACTTTCCCTGCGACAGCGGCTATCAACCTCTCTCTCCATCGTCGACAATTATCACAGATTCAATATTCTACATTTATCAGCACTGCACTGGTTGAATTTGTCTCGAGACGAATTTAGCGGATCAATAACGCTTTGCTGGAGATAAATTCTCCTCTGGAGGACCTTCAGGATACCTGGAAGGGTATAGAAGACGGGATCGCTCACGACGTTGAAAGAACATAGAAAACTACCTCCTCTTCGATTGAACATTGGCCAAAAAGTATGTGAAATGTATGTGCGCAGATGCATTTCCACTGGCAAGCTAATCCCTCATTACATCATCAGCGCTCGCTCGGCGAAATTCAAAAGTCGTCTTCCTGCTCGACTCGTTCTTGTTCGAGGGGTCTTCTCTTTCACCAACCTTCGTCTTGGCATCGAAAACTCGGCGTCAAAAATGAAGCCGGAGTGCCCCTTTAAGCCCACCCTTGCATAAGCCCACCCTTGCATTAGCCCACCCGTGCATAAGCCCACCCGTGTATGAGCCCACCCGTGCATAAGCCCAGGCCAAGTTCGAACATCACAAAGCTTCGTTGTACAAGCCAATGGGCCTAGGTCGCACCATGTACGTAGTACAATAATGTACGTTTTTTTGTACATTTCAACACAATCATCGGTTGTTTTTGTTTGCACAGTGATTTTCACCCATGTACTTCTCACTTCCTGGGTACTTTTCAATAGCACAATTTTGGTGTCGGCGCATAAGCCCGTGTCCGCGTATAAAGCCATGTTCTTGTACAAGCCCGCCGAAATGTTCTTGTGAAACAGATAAGCCCGGGGGCGTATCCGCGGGACTCTACGGTACTTTGAGGTAGTAGCATGTCATAGTGTGTGCATGAAGAGACAGAAGACATGTACACTCGTGTGCAGTCCTGCTCAACGAAATCCAATCCCGTCACTCAAGTACGCGCCGGGCGTTGTGCCGCCCAAGACCTGCGAACAGAGGGCCGCGAAAAGGCACGAGTGACGGGATTGGATTTCATTGAGCAGCAATGTACTTTTGTGCGAAGAGCGCCTCCCTTCCGTTGATCATGATCCTCGCTACTCCCCTGAAAGTACATGTGAGAGGGTGAGTAGGAACGTTTGTAGAATGCTTACCATTTTGGCAACTTCATGCGCGATGTCCGTGAGGCCTGACATTAGGGCAAACGACTGGATCTGAGCATCATACCTACCATGTGTGTGTGCATATACGCGCATACACACGCATGTTCCCGTGAATGCGCATACGTGTGTACATATGAAAGCACGCACGCACGCACGCACGCACGCACGCACGCACACACACACACACATACACACACATACACATACACACACACACACATACACACACACACATATATACACACACGCACACACACACACAGACTGACTGAAAGCCTAGGCATACTTCAAAGTATCACAAACACACTGTGGATAAAATCAACCCAGGTCAGGACGGTATGTTGAGTTTCAGATCCATGACAAAAGAATAGGGATGAAACGATCATCCATTTCTTCTTATCGAGTACCGTTTATTATAAACGATCGAGTTATCATAAAACGAGTATGCTGGATATGTATGACATATCAAAATTTTACTGGTCTCCGGAACTTGATAATAGTGCATGAAGGACTTGCGTATACAGTAAAATACAGAATACGCTTGTACATGTACAATCGTGATAGAATCCAACATGCTGTCAATCTAACATGTACAATCATGTATGTCACGAATGCTGACTGATGGAATAACACATCTCGGAAGTACTGTGACATCTCGTCTAGAACTGTGTTGTAATAAAAACTAGTAAATATTTTTTTGGTTGTTGCGGAAGAATGTCGACACTGGCGTCGTTCCTGCTGCCGTTTTGCTCGCATCTTCACCCTGCTTTCCACCTACAACTTCAAGGTACTGAAGCTTATGGTGAGTCTTCAAATGGTTGAATAAATTCGTGGTACCACTCTGACGTGTGAGCTTTCCACTGCACAGTTTGCAACAGCGGACGACGGACTGTTTTCATCAAGCAAACACGCGATATCTTCGGCGGCGTGGACACCATCACGCACGAGAAAACAATGCACCAGCTAACTCCTGTTATCTGCCACGAACAAACTACTCGCAAAGAACTGCATCAAAAACAACCAAAGTGAAAGCAAGAACACGCATAGCGGCATCCCACGTCGAAATCAAAGTACTGCTCTTAGGGCCTGTCCACACTAGGTAATAAAAACGGCGTGCCGTTTCAGAGTACGTGACGTACACGCGGCGCGCTGTCCACACTTCGCTCTGTCACCTGTACCTGTTCATTTTTGTCCATGGATGCACTACTGCCACTGGACGAGACACACAAGTGACTTTTACTAAGTTGTAGTTGTAGCGTGTAGACCAGGCAAGCACTCCCTGGCTTGGTCTAGACCTACCCAGCTAGCTACAAAAACGAATGGCGGCCTGCGATGGCAGTACTGACGCCGAGCGCAAGGAACATCACCCTGAACTCTGTTCCAGGTACGGAAATTTGGCCACACTCTCGCAGCAGCGCAGCGTCACGGTCGAGGCCCGCTATAGCATCGCTTGATGAACTAATGGTTGTAGCCGCCGTGTATTTCCAGTAAAAGTCCCTGGCTTTGGCCTCACAACTGAACAGGGTTCTACTTCCTATCCAAACAGTTTCAAATGCTCGCTCGTCAGTTAATTATCTCTCTCTCTCTCTCTCTACAACACCTTCCTCTTCACCAGACCCCGGGATTTCTCTCCATGTCCAGCCACGACTGTATCAATGTCGCCTCAGAGTCGTAGCTGAAACGGACGTGTGGCATTATGAAAACGGCAAAGCAAAAACAAGCTGCAGCAGCTGGAAACAGCAAGAAAAGTGCGATCCGAAAACTCCACCGATCGACTCTCACACAACAAACACTGCGAAAACGGCACGTAGATGAGAAACGTGCTTTGTACAGGGGTCCTCGACTCACGTTCCGCGTGAATCCCACGTTCCCCGTTATCGGCCATTTTTCGTCACTCACCTTGGCAACAAGCATGTTTACGGCGTGTTTACGTGGTTTTCTACCTAGTCTGGACAGGCCCTTACTGCGCTTGTCTTTCTGAAGCTTACAAACAGACGCCTCCATCGACTCCCAACACCAAACACTGACAATCAAATCCTGCACAGCCAGTTTGTTTCACTCCGGGATGCACCGGTGGTACACATCCCCAAAGTGCGAACGTGACGAGGAAAAGGTGTGAATTTTGTCACCTAAAACTCCTTGCAGGACGCGTGCTGCAGCGGGTTGACCATGGTTGACTAGACAGACAGTGCGACTTAGCTACTAAGTACTAGTACTATGGACAGGTACATGACATGTACAGGTAGTGCATACTCGATAACAGCATAACGAGTAGCGATCATAGAGATAACGAGTAAGTCCCGAGTAATCGGTGTAATCGTTTCATCCCTACAAAAGAACCAGCAATTCCTTGAAGATCGTTGCAGGCTGCCGGTGTAAAGGAGAACAACACATGATTCACAATGGTTACTTGCCACAAGAAGGCAATGGGCCAACATCCATTGGCCATGCTGTTGGTCACGAGGTGACTGCTCAACTCACCAGGTGCCATGGTTGTTCTTGGCGTTGCTCTCGTCTTTGCCGTTCCTGCTGGTGTGCAGCCATGTTGCGTACTCCTTGAACCACTCAGTCATGGCCGACCGTGTGCTGGCGTCCAGTGCAGCAGAGCCGTCCAGCAGCTGAATGCTGTCCACTAATGCATACCAGGACCTGCACAGAGAAAACGGCATGTCGTCCCGCGGCAACTGAGCATCAAACTATTTTTGTAAGTACAATGACAATGAAACCTGTCTAAGACGACCGCTCAAGGGACCTACAAAGAGCGGTCTCTGTTACCAGGTGGTCTCCTTATCCAGGGTTATTTGACTGGGAATAGCATCCATGGCTCCTGGTTGCAGTGTTCTTCTTGGACAGGTGGTCGCCTTATCCGAGTGCTCGCCAAGACAGGTTTTACTGCAGCTCTGCTCTTGGGCATCGGGCACTCCATTGAACAACCTTGAACCTTTCTGTTCTATGTGTGATGCTATATAACACTAAGGAAACATTGGAGGCAAAGTAGCGTATTTCCAGGGTATAACCCTCCCCCCCCCCCCCCCCGATTTTTTTGTCTGGAGATACAGACATCTACCCTGTATATTACAGTGTATTTCATTCCCGTAGCTATGCAGAAGACGTTACTTCAGTAACGTCTGGCGCTAGCCAGGGTCCACACAGCTTTAATTTGGTATTTGTTTGTTTGTGTGTTTGTTTGTTTGTGTCACGCCTGGCGCTATCCGTATCTGACGGAAAAAAAGCATAGGATGTTATACATTTTTCAATTCTCCTATTTATTTTCAGGCATATCCTGGGATTCGAACCCGCACTATCGCCCTGCATGCATTCCCCCATACACTTAGCATTCATACCCATTCTTCCAAGTTGCTTCACGTTATTATCTTGCGTTTGAAAGCCCTATTTGAATATTGCGGGCCGCTAGACGGTGTCGTATTACCCTCGATCGTACCTGTCCCGTACCTATCCCCTACCGTACCGTGCCATCAAAGACGGCTGGCCACAATGCATATTCAAATAGGGCTTTCGAATGCAAGATCACAATGTGAAACAACTTGGAAGAATTAGTATGTATGCGAAGTGTATCGGGGGGTGCATGCAGGGCGCGCGATAGTGCGGGTTCGAATCCCAGGTTATGTCTAAAAAAAGATTTTTTTAAAGAATTTACAACATCCCTATGCTTTTTTTGTCTAGGTCATCAAGGCAAAAAAAGCATAGCGTAGGGCCCTGAGCTTCCAAGCTCTCTTGTCATCGGAGTATTTGCTGCACGAACTTTTCATGGGGTGAATTACAAGTGTTGAAATTGAGGCTTGTACTCCGGAAAATATACCGTATTTTTTCCGTTGTAAGTCGACCTTTTCCGACTAAAAATAGAAGCAGAATGGGTGCGGGTCGACTTACAACCGGGAACTATCAGGATCTTACAAAAAATGACCTGCACTGCATGCACGAGTGCACCAGATGTACACATTTTTGCCAGTGTATTGGCCTTTTTCAAGGACTGGGAGGTTATACCCTCGTTGGGTGAAAACTTTAAAACGCAGAATTGAGACCTCCGGATACGGGGGGCGACCTGTAACCGGGGTCGACTTACAACCGGTAAAATACGGATAGGCTAATGAGAATTTGCTCAAGCACCGCATTCGTTGCAGCATTACACGAGCCACAACCTCTGCTTGAAGGACACTTGATGTCACTTTGAAGCTGTGTGTCATCTTTGTATGAACTAGGAAGCATAGTTGCAATACAATCACTTCTGGCAAAGCAAAATCACATCTCAACCGTGTAGTGACTTTGGGAAAGTTTGGCAAAGATGTAATCCGTCTACAAAATGGGGGCTTTCGAGCCATTTTTGGTCGCGACTTGGTAATCCTAGAAAGCAGTGCAACACGCATTTCAGCAGACAGGCTTGTACAGAGCATGGACGGACGTCATCATTGTGCATCGGGCAGGGGTCTATTGAATCACTCAAGAACACGGTCTCTCTCTTCATAAATTCATGTTACGTCGCCAGTCCTTATTCGCCCCATTGTTATTGGATACATTTGTCCGTTTTTGGTCAGCGAATCAAATAAAAAGAACAACGCTTACGCTGTATCGATGATACCGATTCCTCTTCCGTCGCACACGCCAGGGATCATCTGGCCAAAGTTCAGGTTTGGATTCATCTTGGTGTCGGCGTCCAGGAACCAGCGCTTGAGCGTCTTGACTGCCTCCTCGGCGAAGCTCTCGTTGCCAGTGAAGAAATAGGCAATGGAAAAAGTCTGCAGCAAGTTTAGGGCATACAGATAGTAAACAAAATGCTAAAATTATAAGCAAAGGTCCCTGGTTCGAGTCCTGGTGGTGACAGGCAAATTTATTCTTTAGATCTTTCCCCTTTCCATTCCCTCGACCTATGAATATTCATCATATTCCCAGCACCGTAAAGTACCGCCAGAGCGCCCCGTCTCGCGAGAGCGCCCCACCTTGATTTTACCGCCAGGGAAAGGAAAACCGTATGGCAGAGTCCCACGGAGTTTGTACGGTGTGAGTACCATAGTGTACTACG
>NC_088648.1:8505984-8525984 GCF_964019385.1 Sycon ciliatum | reverse complement strand
GTCCCCATGGTTGTGATATGAGTGCGCATTTAGTTATATTCATTGCATTATTAAGATTATTGTCTCCACGTCGCCTTTTTACTTTTCTTGTTCATTGTACTTCAGTACGATCTGTTCAGCCAGTCACTCTGCGCTACATGGATGACTCGGATCTAGCGAAACAGCTTGCTGTCCAGAGATTGAGCACCTGCCTTCATTACGCTACCTTTCTCCGTCGCCACCTCTACTCATTGTACCCATAGATACCTCAAATCGGGTTTGAAAGTGAGGTAGTCAGAAGTGAACAAATTTCAACTTCTGGGTCCCCTCTGACCCCAGCAAAGTACAGAGTTAGTATCTAGATGCGTCCCGTGTGCTGGTGTGACGTAATCTGAATCATTGTCTGTATTGGCAGGGGGGGGGGGGGGGGGGGGGGTAGGCTCCGGCGGATTATGTCGGTGTAATTATAGGCATAATTTCGTGGTTGACAATTTGGAACATAATTTGGTATCCTTTCGGAGGTAGGAGCGTAACTACCTGGTAGTGCTTCAGTTCTAGTGTGTAGGCTGCACGTGTACAATGCACCGGACCAGTGCTGGTGGTCTGTATTTACAGGGTTCGGAGGTCATAGAGACAGAGTGTTCAGTGGATAGCAGAGTACTCGGGAATCATGGAAATACATTGTTGTATGCTCGAACCCGTCTTCTTCAAAGGTCTTTCTCACGCTGATACAGCACATGTAGCAGAAGATGCGCGTGAATCAGCCTTTTTCAGGTGTCTCAGGGCAGACAAGATATCGACGGGTAGTCCGCAAAAGTCTGTGTACATCCACATTATGCATGATCCCAAGAGTCCATAACCCAAGAGTATGCAACTGTGATTATGGGTGCATGCGCGGCGCGTTGCCTTCATTACGTAACTTGCCTTCATCCCGCTCTGAAAGCATGCACTCAAACTCACAATTTCTCGTACGAGCCCATCCGTTTTTGCCCGATTCGTTCCAGTACCTACGCGATCTCTGAGTTATGGCGCGTGAACTCCAGTTCCGTACGAAAGTTCATTTCAAACCAGAGGGAAGGCGCGGTGTTTGATTTTCCGCAGTGCGCGGACTGTAGCTGAATGATGTAATGAAGGCAGCGCGCCGCGCATCTGGCCCATAGAAAAGAGATCACAGTTGCATACTCTTGGGTTATGGACTCTTGATGATACGGAGTCATGACCTCTGCATTTTAGCAGCCATGGCTGTGCAGGTTATAATCTTATCGACAATTTCCATTGCAAATATCGATACCGATGTATGCACTTGATTCAGTGGATATTACATGTACTCAAACAATTAACAATTTAAATAACCGACGAGGAGACAACAGTCGTAAAATAGCAATGAAAAATATCAATTGTGCACTCATAACCATGTATAATTTAGGAGGCATAGTTGATGTTCGGTCATGATGGAAGGCAAGGTGGAGCTGCAGGAGAGATGGGCGGATTATTCGCAGGGTGAGGTTGATATGGTGGACGAGTATGACGACTACGAAGACAGTTGAACATGATGATTTTCAAAGGTAACTCAAACTAGTTTGGCAATGAAAACATCTTTTACAAAAGAAGTCAACAAATGAAAGGCATGCATGGACACCTTGGCATAGGGATACTCATGTATTTTGTTGTACTTATGGTCACTTGCCAGTACGAAAAGCGCACAATTTTCCGAACTTTGAGGGTCGATAAGGGACCGTCCGTAATTGCATGTGTTTACTTAGAGACGTCTAACAGGCAGGTTTTCTTTCTTCACCAACCCACCCACGCCCGGAAACACACCCAAAGATGAAGATAATACCACTCATACTCAACACTATACTATGCAGGCATAGTGGGATGGTCGGAGACCATGATTGAGAAACAGAGGGTACCAGGTTCAAGTCCTGCTTGGAAGCGGAAGGATATTTTCCAGCCGTGCTGCGACCCACAGTTAATTGGGAACTCGTGGCCTGGCACGAGGAAAACATGGGTGCAGTGAATGGGATTTTCGGTCTTTGACCACATGCTGGTGAGCTGATCTACTCACCCCCCACCGCTTTAGGAGCTGCATCTGAGCCTTGATCCTTGAAGGGTGGTGGCGTTCTTACGGATGCGGAAAACTCGGCCTCTATATAGAGAAACCGAGTCTGACGCGAACCGTGAAATTTATTTTTTATTTTTTTATGCACACATAATTATAGTACTGTCGACTCTACTTATAACAAATTCGCATATAGCGAAATTCGTGCTATAGCGAATCCTTGTACATGACCCTGTTTTAACCCATGCAAAATTGACCCTTTATAGCGAACAGTTACATGTATGTGTCCCTATCTATGCTGCCGTGACGTGTGCAGTGCACTGTAGTACCAGAATAACACTGTATTTTCCCGAATATAAGTCGACCACCCCAAATCCAGGAGTCAATTTCATGAAAAAAAGTTTTTATAGCTCCATGACACCCACACATACGGAATGATGAATTCTCTGCGAGGAGAGATCATATCATGCCAGTAAGACAAAATCTGAACAAAACCAGTGTCATCCAATGTTTATTCAATGTTAACTGCCACTGTGGTTCGTACGGTAGTGCATTTTTGTACGGACACTCCAGTCACTTCATTTGTTGTGCCAGATTCCCGTATGTAAGTCGAGTTCCGTTTGTAAGTCGACCCCCAGCTTTTGGCGAAGTTTCTGGCGCACAGAAGGTCGACTTATATTCGGGAAAATACGGTATTCAAAATAACTCAATCTGCGGACAGCATGCTGTTTCGTTCTTTGTGAACTCATCAGCGCTGCGCAGCGCAGCGCGTTCGAAATAACTATAATTATTATAGTTATTTTGGTTATGTAGCCATTATGTACATGTACACGCGCAGTATGGTAGGCATGTACATGTACTCCGAAATTGGTTTTTTTAGAAACGCCTTGCAGGCGAATCCACCCACCAGAAACGCCTGTTAGACGTCTCTAACTAATTACATGCATTTGCGGACGGTCCCTAAGTACAACAAAGTGAATAATAATATATTATCCCCGCATGCCAAAGCATGAATAGGATTTTGTGAGCATAATGCGAGCATCCATGAAAGCATAATTCCATGGTTTCGCGAGCAGAACCTTTCGGAGCCTGGGGGGGGCAAGGGAATGCTATTACAATAATCACTGAGCTTGTAGATCTACACAATCATAATCATATTCCTATGACTAGCAGTGTAGTGACTTACTTTTCTCCCTGACCAAACAGCTCAGCGGCCGCCGCTGTGATCTTTTTGACCGCTGGCATGAGCTCCGGGTCCGAATGGACCATCACCCGCTCTCTAGCTGCTGCCAGCGCTGCACCGTCCCAGACGAACGTTTTCGGGATGCTGCTGCTGCTGCTCGCCACCCGTGCTTCAGCCATGAGTAAGTGCGGTGATGGAGAGCTGACCAGTAGATCTACCACGAAACAGTACAGAAGCCAGGATGAGATTTTTCCAATCATTTTCGTCTCGCCGGGTTCAAAGTTCAATGCCTGCTTTCAAACGCAATGGTGTAGTTCAGCGCGAGTAGAACGCTGCTGCGATGACCTCGACCAGAATACTGCTAGCGATCTTCGTCGTTGCCAACAATCGATCGACTTAGTAACTAGTATTGCTTCATCCAATGCCGGGTAGATCTACGAATAATCTCGACGAAGTCACCTCAGGCTGGTTGTCCAGCAGTACAGTGCTAGAATGAAAGAAATTTTTTACTTCGGATATTTATTTCTCGAGGGGTGTTTGGGAGACCAGGGCATGCCCACTCGACTCCTACCGTAGTACGGCCTACTATCAGTGAGTCTACCTCATACCTGGTCTACAGTCTACTCATCATCATCATGACACTGATTTCAGTCAGTGTCGACGGTGCCTCCGGCTGTTCCAAATCCTGACTAATCTTGTTGAGCGTTGGGTGGAGCACGGACACATCAGTCAGGTGATCACTGAGTCTGTGGTGGGTAGATCTACCTCTACTCTATCTCTAGCCTAGGTCTACACATGTACTATGGACTTGGTCTGCGGAGTAAGGTCTGTCTGAGTATAAAGGACTTTCAAATCGGCTGAGTGTATGCTGGCAGCAGACATGTGATCATGTTCAAACAAGTGACGTTCTGCCTTCATGTGTCTATCACGTGAATTCCTTTCCGAGCCATGCGATGCGGACCAGGACGTGAACGATGAATGGAGAGAGAGTTGCTGGGCAGGGCAGCAAATAATTGCTTCATCAAGTAAACAACAATCATCGTTTCCCCTATCACTGTATTTTGATATTGACGCTGGTTCTTTACGGAGGCTGTGGAGGGAATCTAGAGAATTCTAACACGGAATATGTGTTGTTGCTAGCGCTGTATGTGGTCCATAACGTGCTGGCCACCGGATTTCCCACACGCAGTGAAGAAAGGATATCCTCTCGGTGAAAGGAGAGGACGACGAAGGTGACAGGGGCTTTGAGAGGCTGATGGTGAAAGTACCGCGGTTCTAGCGGGTAATGTGCAACTGAGACTTGTATTCATGACAAAGTTTGGACATCGATATCTACCCGGTTGCTAGCGCTGGCTACAAAATATCCCATCCTCACTCGGGAAGAAGCCGGTGGAGGTGATTATACTGAGAACAGGGCAGAAAGGCTGCCTGTACGGTGTCGAATCTGCAACAAACCCAAGCGCGCAGACTGGATGTGGACTGTGCGGAACTGCGCGCTAATCCAGCCTGTATTCAACTCACTGCTTAGTGCTTTCCCCTATTGACAGCACCATTGTGCTCACTCGCTCTCACACCAGTAAGACCATGTTGAAAGGGCACACGCACACACAGCCCGCGCTGGAGGCAGTGTGGATTGCACTTCTTCTGCCAGTGCTGCTGCGCCCAGTGCAGAGCAGTAGGGCTCTATGGTCGCAGCATCGGCAGCCTCACTACCCCTATAGTGATGACATAGATGCAAGGCCAGACACAGCAGAGTACAGATATGTCCGTGAAGAGTACGAACATGAAACAGATAGTAGTGCTAGCTCTGTAGCCGAGCTGCTCAAACTCCTCGAGCACTTCCACTGGCACCCGTTCGAGCCGCATTTCATTCCAAACAGCTTTGCACGCCGGCCTATACCCCCCTGGACATACGACTGGCAACGATTCCCGGCTTATAAGTTCCCGCAGAACATCACCGGAATGGAGAGCGAAGCGTCCGTAGAGAGTGACTTGAGGTACTCGTTACTGGTGATCGACGGCCTGCATAATGTTCTGAACTCCTCGGACCGTGAAGAGGTATCCCTGCACGACCAGTGTCTGGTGCTGAAGCTGAGAAACCCGTCGCTGGTCTGCTTCGTCTATCGGCAGTCCTTTCACGCGCTCAGCAACTTTGCCTGGTCGCGTCTGCCGGCGGAGAACATCCACACTCAGCCGTACTGGTGGGTGCTGGACGACCAGGGAGGTCTGTACAACACGTCGCTGCCGGACTACAACCTGTGGAGTTTGATGTTCGACTGGCGGAACAGCTCTGCACAGATGTTCTACATTCAGGACACCATCGGCGAGGTGCTGTCCGAGTACCCAGTCGTGCAGGGCGTGTTCTTCGACGACTTTGACGGAGAGGGCTGCCTGCGCACGCTGAACACATCGCTGCCAGCGCACTACTCGGCGCAGACGATTTCCGAGATGTACGCGGCGCGTCTCAAGATGTACAGTGACGTCATCAAGCTTATGAACAAGAACGGCATGATGCCCATATTAGGCATGAGCAGTCGCTTCAACACGACGAGCAACGGTTGCATCCTGCCGGAGGAGAGTGTGCTGCATAACCTTGGTGACGACGTCGGCTTCATTCGCGAGGCGATCTTCGACCGGCCTGTTTCGCAGGCAACTCCGCAAGGCTGCTCCGAATTCATGACGAGCACATTAGAAGAGGTAAGAATATGTCTCTGCCCCAATCATTGGGCCTAGACCATAGCCATGGCTCTGCCCCTGGCTTTGGGCCCAAGCCCTGACTCTGGAGCTGGCCATAGCCCTGTTCATAGCCCTGCTCTAGCCCTGGCTCTGCCGCTGGTCTTGAGCCTTGGCCCTAGCCCTGTTCATAGCCCTGCTCTAGCCCTAGCCCTGGCTCTGCCGCTGGTCTTGTGCCCTGGCCCTAGCCCTGTTCATGGCCATGCTCTGGTCCTAGCCCTGGCTCTACAGCTGGCCCTAAACCTTTTTTTTAAGATCCTACCCCTGGTACTGGCTCTAATGCTAGCCCCAACCCTGGTACTTGGTTCCATGCCCCCAGGCTAAGGCCAGGGGAAGGACCTTGGTCAGGGGCAGAACCAGGGGCAACAGGCGCGTAGCCCCCATGGGGCACGGGGGGGGGGGGGGGGCATGTGCACCCGCTTACAAATTTCGACCTAGGTTGGTTTAGCATGCACATAATGACAATGAATGACATGCACCAGCCATCCTACACATATGCAGCCGTGCACCCCCTAAAAGGGGGATCAGCTGTGCCCCTGAGCCACAAAGACAGGACTAGGGCCGGGGAAGGACCAGATCTTGAGCGCGATCCAAGACGAAAGCTAAGGCTAGGGAAAGAGCCAGGATTAGGGGGCTAGTACCAGAGCTAGACAACAGCTTTAGCCAGACGGTGGTGGAATGGCAGAGGGACTTTCACATTTTTGCAAACCCATTTTTCTATAGCCAGACCCTACCCTCCGTTATCATTAACAGTGCAGGTTAAATGTTGGGGGTGGGGGCTGGAATCTTCTTACCATGATAATGAAAAGAGCAATGAGTGACTCGATCGTACAGGGGGGGAGTAGGACCTACATTGTAAGAAAAGGAGAAAGCTTTCTCTGGACACATACACTTACATGTTATGCTGCAGCAAAGCTCTGTGAAAAGAGTACGGCCCATGATATGATTGGTTGTGTGACGTGTACATGATGTGCTTGCACCACTGTTAGTGCGGCGTGCCTTTCCACAAGCACTACAGTCTTCATACAGGTTAACCCTCCTGTTTTTCCCCGGGAAAATCACAGGAAATCATCAATACTCCCGAGATCCTGGGGATCTCCAGCAAACTCTTTTGATTTTTGGAGTTAGTCAGTATGCTACAGTATTGGGGAATTTGGTGAGGATGGCAGCATAGTTGATCATTTTTTACAGAGGCATGATTCAGAGTTCAAAATGACCCTACCCTTTGCCGGGTTCTTCCTCAATGTATGTATCTATTGCATGTGTGTGTGTGTGTGTGTTTGTGTGTGTGTGTGTGTGTGTGTGTGTGTGTGTGTGTGTGAGTGTGTGTGTATGCGGTTGTGTATGTGTATGTGTGTGTGTGTGTATGTGCGCACGTGCAGGTCTACTCCCAAATCCCCACCCTGTTCTGGGCACACACTGGCCCGGGTGGTAATCTATCTTCTCTTGCCATACCGGCCTTTCTCATTGTACGAATGGAGTACAGTTACTTCGGCTCCAGTTCCGGTTGGCAGGACAGCGAGTGGAGCTGGCATCAGGAGTGAGTACACATCTATGTACAGTGAAACCTGGTTTAAGCGACCACCCCACGGTGCAAGCAAATCGGTTGTCAAAGCCAGGTGATCTTTAGAACCAGGTCCCACAGTGCCAGTGTAGAACTGTCGGTGCATGGAAAAATGGTCGTTAAGAGCAGGTGGTCCCTAAACCCAGAGGTCGCTTACACCAGGTTTTACTGCACAGCGAAACCTGTCTAAGACGACCGCTCAATGGACCTTCACAAGATGGTCTCTGTTACCAGGTGGTCTCCTTATCCAGGGTTACTCTATAGCAGGAAATTTTCGGACGGAAATATTTTCGGACAAAGCCGAATTTCGACATTTCGTACGGATTATATTTTCGTACAGTGCTGCATGCTAAATACACGTGTTTGCATTCAGTACGCATGTATAATAAATTCCGTCCGAAAATTTCCTGCTATACAGTATTTGACTGGAATAGCATCCCTTGGTCCTGGTTGAAGTGGTCTTCTACGACAGGTGGTCGCCTTATCCGAGTGGTCGCCTTGACAGCTTTTATTGTGCTGTACCGGTATTGTATTGTACTGCATTATTGTGGGGCCTCGATTTCCCAAAGGGCAGTTAGACCCCAACCCCCCTTACTTGGGGCCTCGATTTCCCAAAGGGCAGTTAGACCCCACCCCCCCCCCCTTACTTGGGGCCTCGATTTCCCAAAGGGTGTTTAAAATCCAGTAGTAGGTCGACCGCTGGGTACTCCTTTTCAAGTTCGTCTTTTAGGTCATAAAATGTCGTCGTCTAACTTGTAATACACGGTATGTGTAGTTGACACTCTTCGCTGGCACATGGCTGTTACTGGTATCCGCAGAACACGAGTCTTACTGCCCTTGGGAAATCAAGGCCCCAAGTATGTGGGCGTCGACTTATAATCACGGTCGACGTTTAACCTGTAAAATACTGGAGTTTGGTAGGAGAGGTGAGCTCCACTTATATGTACTTCCAGTCCAAGTAGGAGCAAACAATTTCCTATTTGACACTATCATTTTCCCCTCATGGGAGTGATGACTTATAACTGTTCCCTCTGTTGTGAATACTTACTACCCCTCATGACATCTATAGTAAAACCTGTAACTAAAGACCACCGTGGCTAGTGACCAGCCTGGTACTACAGACCACCGTGGCTAGTGACCAGCCTGGTACTACAGACCACCGTGGCTAGTGACCAGCCTGGTACTACAGACCACCGTGGCTAGTGACCAGCCTGGTACTACAGACCACCGTGGCTAGTGACCAGCCTGGTACTACAGACCACCGTGGCTAGTGACCAGCCTGGTACTACAGACCACCGTGGCTAGTGACCAGCCTGGTACTACAGACCACCGTGGCTAGTGACCAGCCTGGTACTACAGACCACCGTGGCTAGTGACCAGCCTGGTACTACAGACCACCGTGGCTAGCGACCAGCCTGGTACTACAGACCACCGTGACTAGTGACCAGCCTGGTACTACAGACCACCGTGGCTAGCGACCAGCCTGGTACTACAGACCACTTCGCCAGGCGCGGACGGTCCCACATTCATATAATTATGGTTGTGCGGTGCAAACCTCTAACTAAGGACCACCTACCACTAAAGACCGCTTTCTCTGGCCCAAATGGGTGGCCGGTAGTCACAGGTTTTCTGTACATCTTTAATAAAGTCCCAGGCCTTACTTCACACTTGAATGTGTTACGAAATATCAAAACAGTAGAATCACACACATGCACAAAACAGCCCTGTTTTCAGCCCCCCCCCCCCCCCCCCCCCCTCCGGATCCAAGTACCCAATATGTAGTGACGAACAAATTGACAATGACGAATGTCCAGAATACATATGGGCATAAGTACACATGTGTGCATGCATGTATGTGTGTATGTGTATGTGTGTTCATGAATGTGTGTACACGCATGTAAATGTATGTGCATGCATGTATATGTGTACATGTGTACACGCTACGTACATGATTGTACATATGTGTGCATTTGCTTCCGTCATCCAGATACGACCTGAAATACGGCATACCTATCGAACCACCCCAGGTAAGATGATTTCACAACTGGTGGATTTGAAAGAAAAAATATTATTACATGTATTAGAATGTGCAGACCCTGCACATGTATGGCATTCAACCCTCTGGTGTCCATGCCCGCAAACTGTCATCAACTTTAAAACGTTTGTGCCTTCAAGCCCCCTCTCCCATCGATGCATGGATTGTCTGAGTGTAAGCAGTGATGTCTTTCATGTGTGTTCCCCTCCCCCCCCCCCCTTTTTCTGGCAGGTTATGGATGGAGGGATGGTGTTCTCCAGAAAGTACTCCAATTGCGTTGCAGTGGTTGACTGCCGGCGTCTGCGTGGCTGCGTGGGCTTCAGTTGCCAGTCGGGCGACTGTAGCATTGAGTAAGCTTGCCACTGACTACAGAGGAGTGCCCGATCCGGCAATCCTGTTCTCACCACAATGCTCATCCGTGTTTGTCCGAGTGTGCATGGTCTGCTGCCTCTCCTCAAGTCGTGGCAGCCATTCACATCTCTACAGCATATGCACGGAGGGATTGGCCAGCAGTGCTTTGAGCGTGGTGGCACGAGTAGCTGCTCCAAAGACACCACAAGCTGTGCTTTGAGCGGAGCATGACTTGCTCAATGAGCTTCACAACCTGAGCTTTGAGCGTAGCGTATCTCGCTCAATGCGGGGCATCGCAACAGGCTTGTACAACACAGCACAAGGCAAATACAGCCAAATAATATTAGTAATATGCCAAATCTCATGAAGTAGAACAAAGACAATGCGACTGATGTAGTAATATATTCAGACTCCCCCGGGAGTGGATGAACTATTTAGCATTTTATGATAGAGATCATAGCCGTAGGCTACATACGCCGTATTTTATTTTCTTGCAGGTAAACAGGCAACATTGAGCGGCATTGGCCCGGCTGTTCATTTTAACATGCTAGATGTTGTTGTTCTTGTGTAATAATAATTAAGTTGATCAGTGTCTCTGAGCATGAGGGGGTTTCCCATTTGGAACACTACACCTTTTTCTTGAGCATGTACATATGGGCCGAAGTCAGCTAAAACACGTCTGGGGTTTCGTAAAACATTTGAGACATGACAGAATGAAGAATTGTTTCCGTAAAGCATATCCACGCTGTGCTTCATTCCTCAACGTCAACCGGAGCGGATAAGTATATTGTCGGACTTCGTTCTCACACTTGTTTTCGCGGTCTAGTTCAAGCAGCTGGAGAGCAAAGTGGAAATTTGTTTGACAAATTGCCACTCTAAGCAGGCGCGTGCACCGTATGAGTTTTTTGGTGTCTGGAAACCACCTTTTTTCGGGCAATCTTGCCAAAGGAAAAGCCTATTGGATTGCTTATCGTGCATCCACGTCGATCGACGGGCAGTTTACAGTACAGTGACTATGTCCTTATTTCGAAGTGAGAGAGAGAGTTGCTTTGCATGCAGTTCAAAATACATTATTCTCTCTTTCTTCAGTGGAGAGTAGCCACAGAGAGATCGATCTCTAGCTCTGGTTCGCTCCTGGATTGGCGATGACATTCAAGAAATCCGTTTTGTCTCGAAATTTGAGTCAAGCACGCGCGATGCAAGTCAGTTCAAGGATATGATTGACGATATCTCCTTCCAAACTGTTGACTCAAATCAAGATGATAGCCTTTCGTTCTCGCTCATGTGCGCAGCAGAGATGTTCGTAAAAAACGTTGTCGACTGGAAGACGAAAAAATGTGCGTCCCTGATCCACTTGCGCTGCTTCAGAACGAAGCGCTGCTCCGGCCGCGACTCAAGGACGCGGGGCTTCGCTTTTCTCCCGCGAGCTTCCATCGAAGCAAGGTCCATAACTCTTTATTGAAATCATGTGGAACATTGCCAATACATGCCGAAAACTTCGTCATAAGAACAGAAAGAAAGATACGTCGAATGTAAGCAGTGTTTTGATGTAACAAACATGCCTGCATGGAGTGGACTAGTGAAGTACCAGACATGGTGTTATACTTATAGACTGTATACATGTAGCGTGGGCGGCTAGGCCTATCAAACTTTTACGGGTTCAATATGACAAACATGTACATGTATATGAGTACATTGAGTTTTGCACCCTCTTTGCAAATACTTTTTGAAGTGCTGGTATGTAAAAGGTAACCCGTACCCGTTTTATCCTCCTACCGGTTATACATGCACATGTACCAACATTTCCATGTAACATCGTCCCCTCCCTAGCCCTCCATTCCTCATTACTCTTATTTCTGTCCTTTCTACCCCTGTACCTGGTGCCCTCTCAGACGCGTTTGTGCCGGCATGATCTGATGATAGCAGTCGGAAGAGCCCCGCATCTCATCAGCACCAGTGTTCATTGGTGCCCTGCACCCCTGATGTTGAGTCCCCCCCCCCCCCCTAGCCTCCTCCCTAGCCTTCGCCGTTATCTCCGACGGGATGTTCGGGGGATGCGCATGTGCACAAATACATAATTATACAGTGGGTCTCCAGAATTTTTTTTACCAACTCTAGAAACCCCCCTTTCAAGAGTCGGTGCACGCCACTGCTAAGACATGATGTTGCTGGCTGTGGCACATATATGTTACATATGATCAGTTCTTATGCAGCATCAAAACAGGCACAGCTATACTAAATGTACAGTCAACTTCGCTAATAACGACAGAATTCTCATGCCCAGAGCAAAGTCCCATCTAACTGTAATACATATAATGAGACTTCGGGTATATGGACACTTCGCGAATAAGGACACTTTTCTGATGCCCCGCCGAGTCTCGTTACATGTATACGCAAAGTTGATTGTACATCGATAGGCACTTGTCTGGGTGCGAGTACTCAGTACTACTCGAGCAGTGAATGTTGACAGTAGTCAATGGACTGTGCATGACTCTTAGCTTATTATTGCTCTGTGCCTGTTTTTTCAGGACGCTTGGCAGCCATCGATGCTACGAGTTCGAACAAGAAACAGTCATACTGAAGTAATTCTAGCAGATTCAAAAAGGAAAAAATAAGATACATGTATTCATGCATGCAGCTCCCTTCAATCTCCCGGTCTAAGAATTCACCGTCTGTGGGATACACAGACATTTCTCCCATTATTGCATGAGTCCAAACTAGGATGAACATTGAACAGGGGGAGTCTTCGCACATTTCATCACCCTGATCGACATCAGCCGACGAAAAATAAGCGAAATTTGATCGACCGCAAAATACAAATATGTACGTTGCAAACAGGCCAGCGGCAAGACACGACCAGCATGCATGATGCAGCGATCTTCAGTACAGTACTGCATGCTCAATGAAATCCAGTCGTGTCACTCAACGGTAGGCGCCGGGCTTTGTACAGCCCTAGACCTGCGAACACTGGGCTGCGAAATGGTGCAAGGCGCCAACTTGAGTGACGCGACTGGATTTCATTGAACAGGACTGTTTGCGTCAAGTACACAGTCTATAGTGTACACCAATTTCAGAAATTTTAGGTGCTCAATATTTTCGGTGTGAGGGCAAAAGTCCAGGTTCGGTGAACAGAAATTTTAGGTACAGAGGGGAAATTCCCTGTTGGATTATGGGTGTTGGTGTTTGTATCGAAATGTTAGGTATGAAACAGACGCACCGAAAGTACCGAAAATAAAAGTACACCGAAAATTTGTGAAATTACAGTACACTGTATATGAATGCTCAAGCTAGACTGACTGCACAAACAAGTGCATTGCACGAAGTCGATATCCCATCTCGTGGCAGCCGGTTACTTCGTGAACACTGGTGTAATTCTGAAAAAGGAATTGTGACACCTGCCCATTAGGAGCTATACACTGTTGGGAGTTGCATATCTACACCATGCCTTATGGCAGGTCTCTAGTTGATGTGAAACAAGTACACATGTTCACACATCGATCACCGTGTTCATAATAATCAATGCAGTACTCAAGAATTTCAAGAATTTCATCTCAAGGGAATGGACGAAAAAGGTCGCAAGCAATATCCACGATCTGCTTGGCGTACGGTGACCGAAGACGAAGAGGTAGCAATATCCATGATATGCATTCCGTATGACGTTTAGTGAGCCATAGCCATGCAACTGCCGGGGAAGACTTTCTTCGGCAGGCTCAATGATATAATCGTACAGATTGTGAGGATGTTGTCAGAGTTGCATAGGGTAGCGGCATGGTTTGATTGCAACATAACACTGTCCTAAACTACTGACTTCTGTGTACTAGTTACTAAGTATACAGCCAAGGACAATAAATAATGCTGCACGTCAAAAAGCGATCGAGTGCAAAGCCTTGAACACTCACTCGGTCCAATTTTCCAAGCGAATATCTCCCCCGATATCCCTGGTGATACCCTCCTGGTTGAAAATTAGGATACAGTGGTTCTGCGTGGCGTAGCCAAGGACTATGCACCTGTGGCGCGCTGGACGATAATTTGAGAGACGACAAGGCTACATTGGAGTTTAAAAGTTCTAAAAAAATCCAGGTACTCGAAGTATTTGGTTCAACTATGTTCACTAGAAGCTGTGCTGTCTCGTGTATCACAGTGCTGTCGGGTAGCGCCGAAGAACAAGCAGGCTAGGACTTCACCAAGCACAGCATGCCAAATTGCCAATGCATACACGGTGACTCAACTGTGCATAGACTGTACAGCATGCCAATGCATACACGGTGACTCAACTGTGCATAGACTGCACAGCATGCCAATGTATACACGGTGACTCAACTGTGCATAGACTGTACAGCATGCCAATGCATACACGGTGACTCAACTGTGCATAGACTTTAGTAAATGAAAACAAGAGCGGTCTAGGCTACAAGTCCCCCCCCCCCCCCCCCCCCCCCCCAGTTCTTCAGCGACCAACAGTACTGTGATTCTCAAACTTGAACGAAGGCAAGCTTGCGATAGATATCCCTGGCACCGACATGCAGACCGCGGGGCAGCTCAACATCAATACGCACCTGACGTCGGCGCAGGGCGAACAGACTCGATTCGCTGATGTCCCGACAGCCGGCGACGAACAACTCGCGCAGCTCACGGCAATGCTGCGTGAGCGACATCACTCCGTCGTTGGACACACGCCAGCAACCACGGATGTCGAGAGACGTCAGCTGCTTCCACCGTGGCGCCGCCTCGAACAGGCCATCGTTGTTGACGGCGTAGCAGTTCTGCAAGGACAGGCGGCGCAGGTTGGGGCACGCCGCCGATATTGTCACTACGCAACGGCTGTCCACATCCCACGCTCCGTCCAGTTTCAGTACGGCCAGTCGTGGACACCAGAGCGCAATGCCTTGACATACCGCTGCGGATACAGATCTTATGCCGCTGAAGTCAATGCACTGCAGCTGACGATTTGCATTCAGGAGTGTCAGCAGTGAGCGCGGTGTGAGCTGCGTGCAGTGGCCGAAATCCACGCGCTTGAGCGCCGCGTTGTTCGCCGTGATCATGTCCAGGCTTTGGTCTGTGAAGCACTCGCGGCAGCCATGAACACACAGCGAGATCAGGTGCTGGGACTTGGCCATCACCAGACGGAACACTCTCTCATTCAGGTGCACAGGTATGTCCACAGACCAGTCCACGCTGTGACAGCACTCCAAGTATCTCTCGATCACAGCATGGAACCAGGTGCATACCAGACGACATCTCCACAGCTGAGTCACGGTCAACTGCGGCAATATTCTCTCGAACAATATGTCGTCCACAGGCAAGTCGAACAGAGACGTTTCACACAACTGAGCCATGCGTTTGCAGCCGGTAACAAACTTACATGTCCGGGACAGCAATATCGACTGCACGATTCATTTGCCCTGAATGATTACAAAATGTAGGTCAAATCGGCGGATATTGCTTTTCTTTTTGAAAAAAATCTTTGAAATGGTATCGTTCAGGTAGACATTTCTGACGACCCACAATTATGTCGACAGCTGGATGTGCCAGCCATATGTCGAGTGCTGAGCAATGCAAGACTGCCGTGCTCCTCGATCAACTCCGCACAGCTCGTCCTGAGTCATTGATTCAGGAGAAAGTAAACACTCGGACTTCAAACAGCAGCAGCTATTTTTTTATTTCATTATTTTTTATGTGAAGAAGAGGTTTTTGTTTTGTTTTTGTTGTGTAACTAAAAACGGGCTGATTTGTGTGGAAAGCCTACTTTTTAAAAATACACCCCTTCCCGCTGTGCACGTGAACCACAACTACCGTAGTGACGCGCATATATGCACATGTGCCGGGCATAGCCATAGACCATGATAGACCACCCTTTTCAGGTGATCTACGGATATTTCCCCTACAAAGTGTAGTTTGACTTTGAGGGGATCTCATATCCACAGGAAATCCTCTGGATCACCCTCGGACCCAGTCCTTCTACCAGTACCAGCATAACCAAGAGAGCTAGCTCCCTTGGCTGCTGTTTGAATATGCAAGAATGGGCCTTCCAGATAAGGTCTAACATTAACAAGGAGAAGTGGCTATAGTGGTCAAAAGAAAAGCATAATGGCGAAACAAAATTAGGGAAGTGGCAATCTTTCTATCAGCAACAAACAAGAGCATCTTTATTTGCAACATACTACATTAGGTGTTGGCGGATAATGCCGGCATTATATCGAGCATTATATACCACCCGGAGCATTACGAGCATTATAAAGCATTACGAGGCCAAAAATGGCATTATACGACGTTCTACATGACTGCATAGTAGATCTACACACATCGTCAATTCGTCATGAACAGATTAGGATCGGCTATAGCGTTGGTCATTGATTGGCAACATGTATTACTATCTTCGGTCAGCAACTGTTACTTTTTGAAGATCCAGGTAACAACGCCGAACCAACGAAACAAAATGTGAGCCAGCATGGAGCGGTGGAGGTGCGCACACGCACACATTCCAGACCTTACCCGGGTACCGTCCACAATGTTATAAAAAATATTTTTCATCAAAGCAAGAGTCCATGTCTTTGCCGAAGAGTAACGCTGGACTTTCACCGGACATTGACCATTGTGTAAGACCAGCTAACTAGCAGCCAACGTTGATGGCTGACTCGCCGCGATGCCGTTCTTGGGATTGGGAGGAAGCTGAGCTTTCTCCAGATGAGCTTTTGGCGGAGTCCTCTGATGTAGTGATGATAGTGACGTCCTCGAGTTGGAAACTGCAGATCCTGCCGCGATAGCAAGGAAGCGGTCTTTTCAGAAAACAGCTATTACCAAGTCCGAAAATGTTTCCAAAAGGACGCGAGTAGCTCATGGACAGAGCACTAAAGTGGCCATCAGTGCCGAAACACGGGTGCGGGAGTTCGCAGATGAGCCGCTCAAAAGCGACTGTGGCAAGTAGTTAGTGTGCCTGGCATGCCATATAACATTGTCAGGGAAGAAGAGTATAATCATGTCCCATATTGCTACCGCGAGACACAAACAAGGAAAGTCCCGTTCGGAGAGGGAAACTCAGAGGCAGAAGCTGGTCAAGGAGTCCTTCTTGGCGTATCAGAAACGACTTGGGAAGGCTCTAGCTGGCACCGGTCTTACTGAGCCAGAGGCCGTTAGTTCAGCCGAGTCTCAGCAGCGGATCCAGATTGTGCGTTCTATGTTGCAAGCAGGAATCCCACTCGCAAAGGTTGATTACTTACTACCGCTTTTGGAGTCTGACAGAAACGAAAGATTGACTGACTCGAGCCACTTGTCACTCTACATGCCGTTCCTCCTAGAGGAGGAAGTGAAGCAGCTGAAGGAAGAACTGACAGAGGCCCGGTTTAGTTCCGTAGTATTTGATGGAAGCACTCACCTTGGGGAGGCATTGGTAATAGTGATAAGATATGTGGATTCAAGCTGGTCGCTCCAGCAGCGCCTCATCCGTCTTCACGTCCTGGCAAAGAGCCTCAACGGCTCCCAATTGGCAAGGGAACTCATCACCTGCCTGTCAACGCAATATCAAATTGCCCCCCGACATGCTAATAGCCGCAACGCGAGATGGTGCTGCTGTTAACGGAGCTGCCTTGATAAAAGTAAAGGATGTCATGTACCCTGACCTATTGTATGTGTTTGTACCTAGCGTATATGTTTACCTGATATTGTATTATGTGTTTATCATAGCATGGGTGCAATTATTATAGCGTTTTTCTTAGCCCAATACCGCAAGGTTCAGGTGTTTATATTCCATCCGGCGGAGCATTATCAGCATTATTTGAAGCATTATATGGCCTTTTGTGGAGCATTACTGAGAGCATTATATCCCATATTACCGAGCATTATCCGCCAACACCTCTACTACATGCGAACATGAACCGGGTACCGGGTGTGCCGAACACCAGTAACCATAGAGACACACCACACTCTCATACTACATGTAGATACTGATATAAATAGACCGAGTAAGGAAAACAATCCAGTAGTGGCAGTAGCCTATGGAGAGTAAAAGAAATTGAGTCAATGACAACAAATGCTCGTCCAGCACACGAGTTGTCACAGAATCATTGAACGAATGGCTAAGACACATAGTAATGAGCATCGCCGTTCAATGCAAACTTTGGTTTCTAGTACAGTATTTTGGAAATTTCCTTCTTTCACAGACCTCAAAGATAAATCTTTGCAGCAGTTAGCCTACTACTACTAACTCAATGTCATTGGTAGATGGACCCATTCACGCTCTACTGGTCTTGTCAAATTTGTTCCACATGATCACAGACAATCCATCTTATTTCGGATACTCTTACAACATTTGACTAAGCCATGGGACGGACGTCAGTGTCTGACAATTCTTCATTGTAGTCTTTGATTTGTAGGGAATAAATCGCCTCCACGCAGCATATTTTGTAGGTGTCAGACGAACAGAGCACCTCAAAATATTTTCAAATAATTACAATAATAATTATCTACTATTTCGTCGTCTTCACTTGATCGCTATCAGTATCGCTTTTCCCCACGGTCTTGTCAGCTACCAACAAGCAGCGGAGTTCATGAGGCTTCGTCTTGGGAGACAAACCAAAGAAAGTGTGTGACATTCCGCACTCGCCTCAGTCAAACCAATAAGTGGATCTAAACCTGGAGAGGCGACGAACAAATGACTACCGGTATGTCAGAACTACATGTACTTCGCGTTCGGTGTTCCGTTCACACTGCACTGGTTCATGCTGCTGATCACCCGAAAAGTGTTGTCTATGAAGAGATAGACCACCAATTTACACTGTACAGTGTTGCATGTACTACATGATTTTATAATGTGTAGGAGCACATAGTCATTGCACGTATGTTATTTTGTAGTACTAGCACTGCAGACTGTTAATGGTGCACATGTGAAGGCCATAAAATTAGTAGGGACAGGTGCCCGCGACCAAGATAAGCAAACGAAAGAAACATAGTGATTGACAATGCAGACCAATGCCTGCATTTGGACGAAAGATTAATGGAGACCAGCTCCAAGTAATAAGAACATGAACAGCCACAGCGTGAGAACAAAGATTCCTAACGACAACAGCAAATAGAAGGATTATCATGCAGTATACACATAGGTTAGCTATAGGTTACCTATATAGTCACAGCACATGATGTGCATAGTCTGACACCAGGAAAGGACAAAACAGCATGTGCATAGTCTGAGACCAGGAAAGGACAAAACAGCATGTGCATAGTCTGAGACCAGGAAAGGACAAAACAGCATGTGCATAGTCTGAGACCAGGAGAACGTTCAGGTTGGTTGTAACTCTGAGATTCATGCCGTTAGGCATAAACAACGGGTTAGTTACAGCATGTGCATAGTCTGAGACCAGGAAAGGAGAAAACAGCAAAGCTGCTGCTGCTGCTGCTGTTGCTGCTGCTGCTGCTGCTGCTGCTGCTGTACTACAAAGCAAGCAGGAAGTCCAAATCATCGTCATAGTCATCTGCATTCGCCACGGCTGCAACAGCAGCAGAACGTTTACTCGTTGCTACAGCGTCCATGTTCATCAGTCCGGCTTCAATGGCCGCAACCCCAGCACCTTTGTTGGCTATCGGAGCACTTTTCTTGGTAACTGGAGCATCATGGTTGGGAGCACCTTTGTTGGCTATGAGCTGTCCAATATTGGCACTTACTGTTGGTTTGGTGGACATGTTGTTTTCTGACAAAAGGTTCCGTCCTGAACGTACAGTGGCTGCAGTGGATGGACTACTGGCAGTTGTGGACGAGCAAGGAACACTGGTCAGGGACATTGTGGGTGCGCACTGTGCTGCATTGCTCCCATCTGCTGATGCATCACCCTTGCAGCCAATTGGTCGTGCCACAGTCTGCAGGCGATTTGTCACTCTTGGTGCTGGCTTCAGGTCGCGTCTTCCTGCTGGTTCAGTGGTTGCATTAGTCAAGGTAACTGCTGCAGGTGTTGCTGATGCTGTTGGCAGGGCTAATAGTAATATAGCATCCAACACAGCATCACCATCACCATCTTTCCCATCGCTGACTTGAGCATACGGACCACACTGTTGTGGAGTAGGCTGAACCTGCTGGATTGGTGAAGCAGCTGGAGCAGAGTTACAG